>NC_134271.1:79705441-79842941 GCF_031893055.1 Leptodactylus fuscus | reverse complement strand
CAGCACACAGCCAATCGAGTAGGGACTGTGGGGAATCGCTCAGGTAGATGCTTGTAGCAGTGCAGAAAACAGAGACACAGACACTGGCTTGCACACAAGTTCAGGCTTTACTCACATGTGACGCATACACTGCTTTTGCAAAGCCACAGGATAAACAAAACAAAAACCCTTCTCAGCTGAGAAACTAACTTAAAGGGGCTCTATCACTAGGAAAAGTCATTTTTAACTAATCACATCTTTGCATAGCCTTTAGAAATGCTACTTCACACCTACCTTTAGTATGTAGATTGCCTCAGTGGTTTCTGAATAAGTACGTTTTTATTCATATGCTAATTAGACTGGTGCACGATAGATGGTGCACACCTCTCCTATTGTTTTCTATGGGAGACTGCTGCTGCTGCTGATGACTCAGCTTCCCGTTTGCTTCACACACATAGAAGATAATAGGAGAGAGGAGGCTGCTGGGATAAACTTCCTGTACTGGCTGGAGGCTCATTAGCATATGAATAAAAACGGACTTATTCAGAGACCACTGAGGCAATTTACATACTATAGGTAGGTGTGGAATAGACTTTCTAAAGCCTATGCAAGCATGGGTTTAGATAAAAATTACTTTTCCCAGTGATAGAGCCCCTTTAAATGTAAGGAAACTTTTCCCTGACTATACAGGAGACTAGCTACCAGTCTCCCACCTTGGCAATAACAACGGGTGGCACAGTACCTGTTTTGGAGGTCCGGTCTGGACAAGTCAGCTCTGTCAGTGTAGTGCCACACTGCTAGTCTTCACACACAGACTGTTATTAGGGCCTGATTAGTCATCTGACCTCCCTGGTGTGGGTCTCACCACACACCCCTTAGGTTCCTGGCTGGAATATACTTGTCTACCCAGACTACACCCTTCACTCTCTCACAGGACCCACTATACAGAAGTTTCCATGAAGTGTCTTACGCACCTTGATCAAAATGTATATTAGGAACCTCATGTCCAGTATATAGCTTTTGCCAAGAAATTTAGATCAATGTATAATACTGGGATATATGTTTTGTTTTTTTCTCCAAAATGTAAAAAAAATGTAAGTGCATAGCAAGTCTGTCCTTTCATGGTTTCTGCTGTGCTTTGGTACCAGCAATCCTCTCATTCTACCTGCAAGTTTTTAATTAGCAGAAGACATAAGGGATCTACTTACTAGTCCTCTGACTGAGGCCATATGGTAAGGTGTTCACATAGTGCATTTGTGCATGGCGAATGCTAGTGGTGGAGTAGCCCAGACCTGGGGGTTTAGCCTAGCAATCGGATTCTTGTTGGGCTGCTGGGTCTATCCCCCTGTGGGTACTGTATTGCAGTACTATGCAGTGTTGCACCAAGTAGAGTAGGGATCCACGATACAGAAGTCACTGTGAAATGGCTAGTGGGCCTTGATCAAAATGAATAATAAGAACCTTGTGTTCAGTTTTACAGATTTTGCTGAGAAGCACAGATCAATGTATAATACAAGGATTTGTAGTCTATGTCCTGTTTTGTTTTTTTTGTTTTTTCCTCCAGAATATCAGTCATTGGTTCTGTATAGCAAGCAGCCGTGAGATCTCGCGTTATCCATGAAGCCGAATAAAACCGGACTTCAACGTTGATTGCAGTAGGCATGTGGTTTTAATGCTTAAGTACTATCATGGTGTCTATCATCATGATATATGTATGATAGTGGTGTATGATAGACACCATGATAGTAGTTAAGGGTTAAATAAAGCTGTGGCCACAAAACACCCAAGAATCGTGTTTTGTGCATTTATTTGGATCACTATGCTAGTGAGTAGGGATCCTTCCCATATCCAAAAGTCATGTATAGCATATGCATTTCACCTTTATGCTAAAACCATTAATATGTGCTTCCCATTACTGCAATTAGAAACTGCATACAGTTCTTCAATAAACCAGCACTGTGTAAACCAAGCCTTATTCACGTGATTTGTATCAATGTTTATGAACCAAAACAAGGAGTGAAGACTACACAGAGAGAAAAATTTATTAGAAGAAGAAGAGGTAAATTTTATGATGGTGGATGCACCCTAGATGGCGGGCTGTACCTTGCACTGTGATCAGTAGACATGCACACCTCTGCCCTCATACAGTAGCATCAAGGTCACAGAAATGAAGTGCTGTGCATTGTTCTGCAACCTTGTGTCAGCTCCTGGTTTTTTTCCCATCATGCCCCCGTATACTGTTTTATGTCGCCTTCTAATAAAGCACAGTCTGCTGCATGTTCCCATACAAAGGTTTCTCTCTCCCTTGTGGTTACAGACTTTCTGCATCCATGTAACCTGCATGTAACTGCATCTCTCTACTCCTGGTAAAGTGTGCAATTACATCGAGCATCCCATGGGAGAACTCAGGGGAAATGGAACACTTTATTCTATTGGCCTTGCCGTGTATAAACATGTAGTCAACTAGCCTGCAGGGAGCAAGGGGAGGAAGAGGAGGGGGCCACAGAACACTCACACGAGAAGCCCCCTCAGGCTCTTAAGGCTTAGCAACATGGGAAAAAGAAATGGAGATGCAGAACTAAGAGAAATGATTTCCCCTTTATAATACAGTGCTTCCCATGGATAATACTGGGCTGCGAGACAGGAGCGACAGTCATTGAATTATTAGTGTATAAATTACAGTCTCCTGAGAATCTGCAGCTGCACCATGGGCTTCAATGGCATGTTACACAAATAAGTATAATGTAAAGATCATAGTTCAAGGTCATCACTGCTCAGAAGAAGATGAGTACAAGTACAAAATACAGAACTCTGCATCTACACTTGTACTCAGGATGGGCACCATACTGAAGACATGCCAGCTAGCAAGTATTGTTTGGAACTGGGTACTTTATCACTGTGTAGTTCCATTTCCATAGAAGAATACAGAAAGCTATCTTGCACCCTGCCCCTTGCTCCTCCAGGGACCATCCTAATTTCTGCTGCTCCTCTAGAGCCTGTCCCATCTCTTGCTCCTCCCCAAGGACTGTTCCCTCTACTGATCACCACCTTAGTGTTTTGGTTTTAGGTCATTGCCTTGGCAACTATCCTTTTTCATGTATCTCCTATATGTATGGCCACTTATAGCCTCATCGCTGAATTCTGAAATAAGTCACATTGACCTTACAATATAAATTATATAGAAGAAAGGTCATTCTATGGTGACCAGGAGCAGGGGCGTAGCTATAGGGTATTCACTAATAGTTGGCGCGAGCAGGCCCAGGCCAAGCGTCCCTCTTCCAAATGAAATATAGCAATATTCTAAATGACGCACGGTAGGGATCCCATTACAGATTTTGCATCAGGGTCCACGGGCCTCAAACCAGGATATTTCCTATAGTAATAAAAGTACAAGATATTGCAGCTACGGTAGTTTCTGAATGGATTGGTGATCGTGCCACATATTTCCTTGGAACAGAGCAGCATCCAGTAGATATAAAGGTTCTGCTGGAAGATGATCTCTTTTTGTCTGCAGAGACCTCTCAAGCTGGACAAGACACATTCTCAGATGATGGTGAGAGGAGGAGACGACCTGTAAGATGCTTTACTACACAATAAAGACTTGTTGCTCTGTTAAATGTGGCTAATCGAACATGGCTGTGCGTACATTAAGCTCTGCAGCAAATGCACTTGAGAATTGAGGGCAGGAAAACATTTCAATAGAAAAGCAGGCCAAGGTAGTGGAATGAAAGGGGGGCCGAGAGGGGACTGAGGCAGTGATACAGACACACAGCGACTTGCTGCAATAAACAGACAAATAGATGCTTTGAGATATTTAAAGGGAACCAGTCACATTGCAAGATTGTATATATGCAGATTATATATATATATATATATATATATATATATATATACACACACACACATACACACACAGATATGTGGGGAAAGATTCAGTATAAATAGTAATTCTTTATTAAAACCTTAGAGCCCATTAAGATGGTACTACACAGAGACTTCCAACCTTCCCTGTATGACACTACACAGAGATATTGCTGTCAATCACTGAGAAGGACCACCCACTGGACTCCTAATCCCAGAAAGAGCAGATATAGACACACACACACACACTGATTTTATATATATGTGTTTACATAGTCCTGCTTTACACTATACTGTTTGCAGTTTGGACTACATTTTGAATATCCCTTTAAAAAAGCAGAGGTGAAAGCATGTAAGGCTGAGGTCACCACAGAGAACAGTATCTGGATGTTCGCAATCCATGCAGGCACCCTACTGTCTAATATTCCTGAGACCTAGATTCTTCTCTACACAAGCAGCCCTCATCTGTCTATCAAGTCTTTGGCCACAAACAGACAATTTGCAGGATCTGGAGAGATCTCACTCTTGTATAAAATACTGAAAACATTATAAATACCCTGTCACATATTGATTCTCCAAGCCATGAATTTTAGGTTGATGGGACTCCAATTCTTGGTACCCCTGCCACTGAGATGTTCTGAAGGGGCTGTGGTGCATGTGTAAGCAGTGCTGCTTCTTTATCAATCAACTAGGGTACACAGTCCATACTCAGAATACCATATTTCTCATAGCAGAGACTGTTGTCCCGTTCACTTGAATGGGACAATATTGCAATACTCAGAGCAGCCACTATGAAACATATAGCATTCCGAGTACAGCAATGCTCAGCACCAGAGGTAAACAAATGAAGAGGCTTCAGTGCTCACATGAATACCATAGCCCTTACAGCTGATCAGCAGGGGTGCCCAGATAGGCCATCATGGTGTCTATCATAATGATATGTGTATGATAGAGATGTATGATAGACACCATGATAGTACTTAAGGGTTAATAATGTGGATAACCATTTTAAAGAATTTATTTGGTTAAAAAAAAAAACACAAACCAGGATACAAGACTGAAAATATTCATTAATCTCAGGTTAGATAAAACATGGATGTCATGTATGAGGTCAGTAACTAGAACACATCATGTGTCCCGTTATGCTGGATCTTTTGCTGACACAGCAGAACAGTGACATGTAACCACAGTCTGATGACATCACTCCTAGTCTGCTCAGAATGCCAATAAGAGTTCACTGCCATATCACCAGCTACACAATAATGTCCTAATGTATGTGCATTAATAAAGGCACACCTTGCTAAGGGCCTCAGACTGGAAGAGTGTCTGTATGAAGGAGGAAAGGCACCCTGAGCAGTTCTAGCACAGTCATCGTCGCACAGCACAGATCTCGCCCATATCGTCTGTGTCCTTGACAGCTGGAAGGGGACACATGCAGTTCAGCTATCTCACCAGCAGATGGGCCCCTGCAGCAAGATTTGCTGAGGGTCGGCTAATAAGAAACACAATAACAAAGATTCCAAAATAATTCTAAAAATAAATGAAGCATGGTACTACAAACAGCAGCACTTCATCTGGGTGGGGCTGAGGGTGCAGCTTAAAGGGACACTACAAATTCTAAGATCTCACTGCATTCCAAAACTGGGTGTAATGTTCCTACAAATCAGATTAGGTTTTTCTCTCCTCTGGATTAAGAGGTATATAGTGCCTGCAGTGAAAGCGGCTTGAGAAACCAGGTATAATGTGTCAATTGACTGCAGGAAATTCCTTGATAGCAAAGGTTCCTCCGACAGCTCGGTCCTAAAATCAATGGCTGCACCTGATTTCATCCGAATTAACATATAAGAGGTTTGATAATGATTAACATTTTCAGTATTGCCAAAAATTATTTAAAGTGGTGTCACTAAATACCAAAAATAAAAATGATGCAGATGTTTAATGACAATCTGGGGTCTAATATTAATATATAGGGATCGAATATGTGTCATCAGTCATCAGTACGCAAGTCTCAGAAAAGAAGATTTAAGGAGTGGGTAACCTATGTAGTATCTGCAAGTCTGTGTATAAGTAAATCTTATTGTTCATGCATGTGCATGGGTATATACTGTATGTGAATATGTGTCATGTTATATGTATATAGCATAGCTGTATACAAAAACAGTCGGGCTATGACTATTTGTATTGTATGCAATGAATGAATGAATACAAAAAGAAGATCAGGTCTCAATCCAAAAAATAAATCCAAATATCGAGAACACCAAATAGCAATAATAAAGAAACCAATGATAGCTCTCAAAACTGACAAGTCACAGGTAATTCAAAATTAATCTTTATTAAGCCATTATTAAATTTGATAATATTGCAAACACATTAAAAACCAATCTGGAACAGTGTGGTATACAGGAATATCATATTATATTTACATCAAAATTTAGCACACAATAAACCAATACATTTCTCAATACACAATACAATTATTTCATCTATATATGAATAAAAGCTATAGCCCATTGAAATTCATAAGAAAATATACACCAATATCAAAAGTAAATACCAAAGAAAATTCATATAAATAACTAATAAAAACTCATATTACATAGGACCACAAACAACAAACCAGAAGTACTGTATAAATACAAAAACGCAAAGTGTAAAATACCAATGGGCTTCTTAAAGGGGTTCTATCACTGGGAAAGAAAAGAAGGGGTAATAGCACCAAAATATAAAGAACTGAGAGGAAAACTAAAGGGAGGGACCTGCCCAAGGGAAAGAAGCACCACACCAGATCTTGTAAAGTAATTATAGTTGTAAACAATATGGCAGGCCTGGGATGTTTGACCTACTGATCCAAGGGACCCAGACTCTCAAAAAGTGGGTGAGTATCAGAAATGGTGCCATTAATTTTTACATGAAGAATTATGTAATCAGCTTTGCACACAACATTGGTCAAGGAAAGTTACGACCTCTTCCAGTTAAAGGCCATTACGGATGTGGATATAGATAGCCAACCAAAAGCGACGGGCATTTGGGCAGGACCACCAGGTATGCAGTGTAGTTAGGCCTTCCTTTTTAAATGGTATATACAATGGCTTGCAAAAGTATTCATGTCCCTTGAACTTTTTCACATTTTGTATCCTTACATCCACAAAATGAATTGGATTTTATTGTGATTTTAAGTGATAGACCAACACAATATAGCACATCATTGTGAAGTGGAATGAAAGTGATACATAGTTTTCAAATCAAAACCTAAAAAGTGTGACGTGCAAAAGTATTCAGCCCCATGTACTCTGATACCCCTAAATAAAATCCAGTGCAATCAATCGCCTTCACAAGTCACTTAATTAGTTAATAGAGTCCAGCTGTGTGTAATATAGACTCAATATAAATCCACCTGTTCTGTGAAGGCCTCAGTGGTTTGTTAGTGAACAAACAGCATCATGAAGACGAAGGAAATCTCCAGACAGGTCAGAGATAAAAGTTTTGTAGAAGTATAAAGCAGTGTTGGGGTATAAAAACATATCCCATGCTTAGAGCATACCAAGTAGCACTGTTCAATCCATCATCCAAAAGTATTCTACAACTGCAAACCTACCAAGACACGGCCATCCATCTAAACTGACAGATTGAGCAAGGAGAGCACTGGTCTGAGAAGCAGCCAAGAAGTCCATGATCACTCTGGAGGAACTGCAGAAATCCACAGCTCAGGTGGGAGAATCTGTCAACTGGACAACTATAAGTCATGCACTCCACTAATTTGGCCTTTATGGAAGAGCGGCAGGAAGAAAACCATTGTTGAAAGAAGGACACAAGAAGAGCAGTTTGCAAAAAACCAAATAGGGGACACCACAAACATGTGGAAGAAGGTGCTCAAGTCAGATGAGACCAAACGTAAACTTTTTGACCTAAATGCAAGCGCTATGTGTGGCAGAAAAGTAACACTGCTCATCACCATGAACACACCATCCCCACTGTGATACATGGTGATGGCAGTATCATGCTGTGGGGAGGGTTTTTTTTAAGCAGGGACAGGGAAGCTAGTCAGAGTTGATGGAAAGATGGATGGAGCTAAATACAGGGCAATCCTGGAAGAAAACCTGTTTCCGGCTGCAAAAGACTTGAGTCTGGGAAGGAGATTTACCTTCCAGCAATACAATGACCCTAAACATACAGCCTGAGCTACAGTGGATTGGTTTAGATCAAAGAATATTCACGTGTTAGAATGGCCCAGTCAAAGTCAAGACCTAAATCCCATTGAGCATCTGTGACAAGACATGAAAATTACTCCTCACAGACGCTCTTCATCCAATCTGTTTGAGCTTGAGATATTTTGCAAAGAAGAATGGGCAAAAATCTCAGTCTTTAGATGCGCCAAGCTGGTAGAGATATATCCCAAAAGACTTTCAGTTGGAATTGCAGGGAAAAGAGGCTCTACACAGTATTGATATAGGGGGGCTGAATACTTTTGCATGTCACACTTTTCAGATTTTTATTTGATTAAAATTTTGAAAACCATATCTCATTTTCATTCCAATTCAGAATTATCAGCTACTTTGTGTTGGTCTAGAACTTAAAACCTAAATAAAATACATTTAAGTTTATGGTTGTAAAGTGAAAAAAGTTCAAGGGGTATGAATACTTCTGCAAGTTTTCCTCTTAGGACCTTTTTGTCTCTGTTATACCTATACAGAAAACTCCAGCATTTCTGTAGGTATAATTGACATGCTGCAATACAATGGTTCTTTAAATTGCAGCATTTCCGTTGCAGACATTTTTCTGCAACGTGTGGATGGGATTAGCCCGAATCTCATCCACTTTGCAGGTGCTGTAAAGTGGGGTCCTGGTCTTAGTTTGTGCAAAAAAACATGGCCACTTTTGGGACGTGACCTTATGTCCATTGGTCCCATGGCGATGCCACATCTCTGTCCCATTAAAATGAATGGGAATGAGCTGTAGCATGGTCATGGGACCAATGAACTTGATGTCAATTCCTAAGAGGGAAAAAAAAGGCAGCCTAGTTTTCTAAGCCCTGCACAACCCCTTTAAGAGTGTATGACAAAATGGTGGTTGGTATTCTGAAAAATGAGATTAGAGGAGATAAATGAAGAGGAGACAGGAGACGAAGATGTAGTTTTTTGGAACATCAAGGCATTTACACTTCTATACCATCTCCTCCTAATGCAGACAAAACCACAAAGACACTCCCTGTTATACATGGCAGCACAGCACATTTACATGGCTCGGTTAGTTTCCAGGCACTCCCATGCGTTTCGCTTCATTCCCTCAGTGATAAAGGGATTCAATTAATAAAAGAGTTCTTCTTTTACATTATTCACCTCCATCTCTATTGTTATATTGTCGGCATTTCTGTTCAGGACATCACTTTTGATCAGTGTGAAAAAAAAAATCTATATGGGAAGGGATCAAAGATCAATACTGTCATTACTATAAGCGATCCATATCTGTTACGATGTGACAAGCTCCTAAATGACACACAGTATATCACATATTACACCCAGTTTTACTTGAATAGAAAGTCCTTGTCAGAGATCCAGCACTGTATACATGGGAGAAAAATACCCTTACATAGCACAAAAATATTCCACAACTCTAAATATTCAGGAGAAGCAGCAAACAAAAAATGACCAAGAAGGAGAACAAGTAGGCATAACCCCCCACACACCAAAAAAGAAAAGACATAAAACCACAAACTATGGGACAAAAGGAGACCACTACCTGAGCTTGCTCTGATAAATGTGCAGCACAGTCATAAAATGATCATATAAAACATGCCGCTATCCCAGATTATAAATCAAGGCCTTAGTCCGCCCTGTATCCACCCCGGCGTCCTGCAGCACAGCAGATAAGAGCGGCCCTCCCATACTTGTGGCAGACATAATAACCACAATAATGATCTTTTAGGATGTCTAATAATAGATCTTCCCTGCACCAGTAATTAAACAAAGAGCAGACTGAGCAAGAGCGTGTTTATGGATTTTCTGTGATGATCTGACAGTCTCTGGTGTATTTCATGGGTCACCGGCTGCCCTGCCGGAAAATGGAAATCTATAACCTATTCTGAAATCCTGCGATATCTCGTCCTGCTCCCAGCATCACTTGCTTAACACCCAGGCTGGACCGATGCCCTGGGCACACCATTCCATAGACGCGCCCATAGCACCAATAGGATGCAGCAATTATGTGAAATGCCCCAATATGTCAGAAATAAAATAAGCCGGTTTTATAATGCAGGAGATACAACTGCATTACTACATGCAGATGATGTGTAGACACCACTGCTATGCAGTACATTATATACATATATATTATATGTATTCTGTATAAGAGCTAAAGCTCTGTAGCCTTCATGCTCTATATTGCCATTAGTTCCATGCTCCTGCATTGCTACAGATAAATGTATGTACAGTGTTGGCCAAAAGTATTGGCACACCTGCAATTCTGTCAGATAATGCTCAATTTCTTCCAGAAAATGATTGCAATCACAAATTCTTTGGTATTGTTATCTTCATTTAATTTGTCTTCAATGGAAAGCCACAAAAACAATTGTCAAAAAGCCAAATTGGATATAATTCCACAGCAAACATAAAAAGGGGGTGGACAAAAGTATTGGCGCCGTTTGAAAAATCATGTGATGCTTCTCTAATTTGTGTAATTAACAGCACCTGTTACTTACCTGAGGCACCTATCAGGTGGTGGCAATAACTAAATCACACTTGCAGCCAGTTGAAATGGATTAAAGTTGACTCAACCTCTGTCCTGTGTCCTTGTGTGTACCACATTGAGCATGGAGAAAAGAAAGAAGACCAAAGAACTGTCTGAGGACTTGAGAAGCAAAATTGTGAGGAAGCATGAGCAATCTCAAGGCTACAAGTCCATCTCCAAAGACCTGAATGTTCCTGTGTCTACCGTGCGCACTGTCATCAAGAAGTTTAAAGCCCATGGCACTGTGGTTAATGTCCCTAGATGTGGACGGAAAAGAAAAATTGACGAAAGATTTCAAACACAAGATTGTGCGGATGGTGGATAAAGAACCTCGACTAACATCCAAACAAGTTCAAGCTGCCCTGCAGTCCGAGGGTACAACAGTGTCAACCCGTACTATCCGTCGGCGTCTGAATGAAAAGGGACTGTATGGTAGGATACCCAGGAAGACCCCACTTCTTACCCAGAGACATAAAAAAGACAGGCTGGAGTTTGCCAAAACGTACCTGAGAAAGCCAAAAACGTTTTGGAAGAATGTTCTCTGGTCAGATGAGACAAAAGTAGAGCTTTTTGGGAAAAGGCATCAATATAGAGTTTACAGGAAAAAAAAAAAAAAAAAAAAAAAAAAAAAAAAGAGGCCTTCAAAGAAAAGAACACGGTCCCTACAGTCAAACATGGCGGAGGTTCCCTGATGTTTTGGGGTTGCTTTGCTGCCTCTGGCACTGGACTGCTTGACCGTGTGCATGGCATTATGAAGTCTGAAGACTACCAACAAATTTTGAAGCATAATGTAGGGCCCAGTGTGAGAAAGCTGGGTCTCCCTCAGAGGTCATGGGTCTTCCAGCAGGACAATGACCCAAAACACACTTCAAAAAGCACTAGAAAATGGTTTGAGAGAAAGCACTGGACACTTGTAAAGTGGCCAGCAATGAGTCCAGACCTGAATTCCATAGAACACCTGTGGGGGAGAGATCTCTTGATGGCAGTTTGGAGAAGGCACCCTTCAAATCTCAGGGACCTGGAGCAGTTTGCCAAATAAGAATGGTCTAAAATTCCAGCAGAGCCTTGTAAGAAACTCATTGATGGTTACCGGAAGCGGTTGTTCGCAGTTATTTTCTCTAAAGGTTGTGCTACCAAGTATTAGGCTGAGGGTGCCAATACTTTTGTCCGGCCCATTATTGGAGTTTTGTGTAAAATGATCAATGATTTGACTTTTTTTTCCATTCTCTTTTGTGTTTTTTCATTGCAAGCAAAATAAATGAAGATATTAATACCAAAGAGTTTGTGATTGCAATCATTTTCTGGAAGAAAATGAGTATTATCTGACAGAATTGCAGGGGTGCCAATACTTTTGGCCAACACTGTATATGGCTCCACAATTATAATCCTACTATAAGCCTATAGTGGCTACAAAACGAATGGAAAATGTATAGCAAGTATTTGTACTTCTACAAATGCTTGCCATATATTTTCTATTCGTTTTGTAGCTGTTTTTTGTTTGGTTTTTTTTTTAGCCAGGAGCAAATTGAGCAGAAGGGAGACGTATAAGGGCTAGTTCACATAGAGTTTTTTTCAGGCGGATTTTGAGGCAGAATCCACCTCAAAATCCCCCTGCAAAAACGGCTCCCATTGACTTCAATGGGAGCCGCTCGCTTTTTTTTTCTGATACCAAGTAGCGGAAAAGAGAAGCAAGATGCCCCATCTTACCGTGGATTCCATGGCAGATTCAACCGCGGCATCCGTGGCTCAAGACACGCTCCTGTTTAGGCCCATTCATTTGGGCCTAATCAGGAGCGGGATGCCGCGACGGAATGCCGATGCTGCATCGGCATCCTCTCGTGGCTAGCCACGCAGAATATTCACACGGCGGAAAGGGTTTTCATGACCTTTTCCTCTGTGTGAAGCTACCCTAAGAGTCTCTTTTATGTGTCCCATTCCTTCTGTAGTCACTACTAGGTTTGGCTCAGTTGCTTCTCCGCAACATGGGGCCTCAGTCTTAGGGTGCATTCACACTGAGTATACGCTCACTGATTCTGAACGTGTAAACACGTTCCGAATCAGTGGCGTTAAAACAGATCCCATTGCTTTCTATGGGAGCTGGCATATGTGCGCTCTCCATAGAAATGAATGGGCTGCTTTTTTCCCTATTGCTTTCAATGTGATACGCGAGTGGGCGAGCAGCCCATTCACTTCTAAGGCGAGCGCACGTATGCCCATACCTCCCAACCGTCCCGATTTCCGCGGGACATTCACGAATTCGGTGTCCTGTCCCGCGGTCCCGGTCGGCGGGAGGTATGTCCCGATTTCAACTCATCGGTGTCTGGAGGATGCCAATGAGTTGAACATATAAGCAAGTAAAGCAGGAGCTGTCAGGAGCTCCTGCCTTACTGCTGCGCTCTGGCGTGTGTAGGCGCGAAATGATGATGTCACATCGGGCCTACAACTACATACCTCCCAACTTTTGAAAAGTTGACTCCGCCCATTCTCATTCATTTTTCACGTGTTCCCACACAGTATAATCCTCCTACAATCACCCGTAAATTATATGTCCCCCCCTCTATCTCTCCCCCAGTTTCATATGCACCCTTCATCTGCCCCCAGTTTCATGTCCCCTCCATCTCTTCCCCCAGTTTCATCTCCCCCATCTCTGCCCCCAGTGTCATGCCGTCCCCCCCTTCATCTGCCCCCAGTTTCATGTTCCACCTCAATGTGTACACACATTAAACTCACCTTTTCCTCGCTCCCCCGCCGCTCTCTCCGCAGTCTCGCTAACACAGTTGTAGGCACGATGTGATGTCATCACATCGCGCCTACACAGCCACTAGCCGGAGTGATGCGGCAAAGCAAGGAGCTGAGCTGTGACAGCTCCTTGCTTTAGTCGCGTATGTGTTCAACTCAGATCTGTGTCCTCCGGACTCAGATCTGAGTTGAAATCGGGACATACCTCCCTCCAACCGGGATCGCGGGACACATCACCGAAATCATACATGTCCCACGGAAATCAGGACGGTTGGGAGGTATGTACAACTATGTGAGTGGAGTGAGAGAGCGGAGCCGCATATTTTGTCCCTCTTTCGGCTCTTCAAAAGTTGGGAGGTACGCGTATGCCGGCTCCCATAGAAAGCAATGGGATCTGTTTTAACGCCACTGATTCAGAACGAGTTACATGTTCAGAATCAGTGAGCGTATACTCAGTGTGAATGCACCCTTAAAGGGGTTGTCCAGGCAAAACTAGACATTCAAATTATTATTTACATAGGCTAGGGGCAGAAAAAAAAAAAGTGTTATACTCACGTTTCCATGGTGCTCCATTGCCTCCCAGCGTGTTCTGGTCTTCTCAGTCCAGTTTTGACGTATAGCTGAAGTCCCAGCCACACGTTACTGCTGAGGCCAATCAGCGGCCTCAGCAAAGGTTCAGGCGATATACCTCTGACATGACGGGTCTCTTCCTGAGTCCTGCTGGTCACGTGATCAAACAGCAGCTTCAGTGGAAGGGATCCGTGACGGCAAGCAGTTTCTCTTTGAGAATACACTGGATCAGCAGGACCAGATCGCACTGGGAGGACACCGGACCATTGGGGACAGGCAAGTATAATTTTATTTTTAATTTTTCTCTTTTTTTTTTATCCTTCCCCCGGCCTATATAAAAATTACATTTTGCCTGGACAACCTCTTTAATGTTTCTTAATAAAAATGTATTAGATCAGAGGATGCTGTAGTGTGCCATTTGGTTATATTACACTTATCCAGCTACATTCACATGCATTTTTTTGTTTTATGAAGATTTCCATTCAATAATATGTGCCAGTATGATATAACTCGGCAGCGTTAGCTTTGATTGGGGGGTACAGAGGATGTCTGCTGGGAGGTAGGGGTCCAGTCACCTGTGTGTACAGAGCGGAGCTCACTGCAGCGCTTCCCTCACAGAACAATATTTAAAAATGAGAGACACCTCCACAGCCGCAGAGGGTTAACGCTGATGGGAGCGCAGTGTCATCATAATGACAGAGGATCAATCTGCATTTAAACATTTCCTTTCAGATTCCCAGCTGCAGCATGAAAGGTGCAGCCTGGGTGGGGGCCGCCACGCTCGGTCCTCCGCTTCCTGCTGCGACCAGACTCTTTATTCTGCTTTGTATAGTGGGAAGCGTCAGCACTTCTGGCAGCTGGGAGAGCGATTTGGTGCAGTTAGCGACAATTTGTTACAATTATGTATATTAATCATAGCTGCTCCTGAAGAAAAGGGGCGAGGGAGAAAAAAGCGGGCGAGGGAGGGCGGCCAGGGAGAGGGAGGAGACACTCACTGGAGAATCAGCTCAGCAGAAATACACAGAACTGCTCTTTGTATGAGCCATAAATGCTGCAATAATCACAAGAAACAGAAATACAAGCTGTGAACAGTGTTACTGCCAGGACACAATATGACCAGGCGAAGGAATGGACTTATGTGTCCAAGGAAACCCAACCCCTAAATCACTGGAGCCCTAGTTGAAGGACACAGAATTAAATCTTTACATTACTTATTTTCTACTTTCAATTCTTGTTAAATGCTCCCCCAATTACCATCTGCCATCTACAATATTTGTTTCTTCGTATGTTTGAGAAAGGTCTTTGGGTCCCCCTCAAGCTCCAGGGCCCGGTAGCAACTGCTACTTCTGTACCCTATATAGTTAGGCCCCTGGGTCACTGCAATTTGCATTGTGTTAACAGTCTGCACAAGGCATTACACAATCATCAAATGTACGAAAATTAAGCTGTAACCCCTCCCCCACATACACAGAGTGCAGCTCTGGAGTCCTCCACCCATTGAGTGCAACTCTGGAGTCTTCCATTGGTAGTAATCAGTAAATTAAAAGTTAAGTGGCAACCTATACACAAAATGAAGGGGATTTATTATGAAAGGAATTTTTTAAGAGGACTTTACATGTCCTCCAACATTGGTGGTGGTATATAGAACAGAATTCAGCTTTGCCGTAGGTGACGCGGTTATAGAAATACTGGTACCATTCATTTCGGCACAGATGCCATTGCACTGTCAGAATGGATGGGCTCGCCCCTCAGTGTCCTCACTGGGTAATGAGGAATGCCTCCCCCCCAACAGTATACTTTGTTAGCTAAATAAACCAGGGCACATACCTGCAAAGCTGACAGTCTGCCAGATTCAGTGTATGGTCAGTTTTCCAGCGTTATATAATACCACCAATGTTATTGGACATGCAAGGTCCACTTTAAAGTCAGTTTTGCTGAAAGTCTTCGTTGGCTTATTTGTGTCAAATTTATCACATTGCAAAAACATAAAATTTGTCACCTCGGAGCCTAACATTTAAGTTCTGAAATGTTCTCCCCCTTTATAAAAATTTGCATTTGATAAATCAGGTGTACAGACAGATAGGCAAGCTAACTGCACCCACTTTACAAAACCAGTGTAAAAAGGCAAAGTAGCTCAAAAAGCTGCAAAATTCTATAGTACAATTTTTTATTTTTTTTAATCATCAGTCAATATCATAATTTATCAGAATAATATAATCCTTTTCAAATAGTGCCACTCACATTACTTATCTCTACAGGGATTGGATTCCAGCGGTGGCAGCTCCAGAGTACAGACACAGTCACATTGGTGCACAAATGTGGGGGTGGGGGATATTTATTATCAGAGAAATTCAGTTTTGAAATGTAATTTATCACTCCACAGAACGTGTTTACGTGGCTCCAGAGTCCAGCGGTGGTCCTGAGCTTTACACCACTCCACCCAACAACTTGATATTGTGTTGGGTGATGTAAGGCTTGCATACATCTGCTCAGCTGTTAAAACTGATGCCAAGAAGTGCCTGGCAGTTCAGTTTTTGTGATGTTGTTAATGCCAGAAGTTTGGAACTGCAGTGTTTTTTGTTTGTTTTTTTAAATTTATAATATTTTTTGAAATATAAAACTAATGTCCCTCAGGGGTTAAGAATGAGTCGGTAAATAGTTGGTAAAGTTGGTACGCTGCGGGTACTGAGTCAGCAGAGTGTTGGCAACTTTTCTGCACTATGTGACCCTACTCTAACTATGTGGTCTGACATTATTGGGCAGAATTGCTATGGTTTCTAAACAATGACTTTTCAATAATACCACTCATGGATTATCTATGAGGAAAAAATGTCGCTAAAAAGACTTGTTCCAACAGTGGGCATTCTATTACAGTACCACACAAATTCAGTGAGCTTGAATGCAGATGGCACAATCCGGAGATGTCGGGACATAGGGCAGATTTTTCTGGTCCAAACTTCAGCATATCAATGTTGCTGGGAGTTCATTGTCCTGTACAGTATACAATACAAATAACAGAGCAGCAAGGAGGCAGGGATCCCCAGCATTATTGATCACTATGAAGAAAAGGCCGTATCGGTGTGCAGCATCAGGGGAGGCTGACATGACAGGGTCTGATGCTGTGGTCAGTACACTACCAAGGAGAGGGCAGAGAGCGTGTGAGTTGCTAGGAAGGGGAGAGGTTATATATAGGGGCATCCCCCCTCACGGTCATTCACCGCGATGAGGGAGGAAGTTGTCCCGCCCACCCGTGGTTTTTTTTTTATGCTAGTTTAGGGTTGTCACAGCAGTGTGCGTGGTGGAGGGTCCTTGGAGTTGGGTGGAACCCGAGGTGGGGGAGACATTGGTGGTAGCCTCCCTCACCATTTACTACTGTTTTTGGTTGGGCTGGCTGCCTTTGTGCTCCTGCTGGGTGGTGTCCCGGGGAACGGTTTTGTTATGTTGTGGGAGACTGCCATCTGGTTTTACGGTGCCCCTGAGCCTGTGGTTTTTGCGGCTGGGGACGACTTGGTGTGGTGGGCAGTCTGGCAGCCAGATCTATGTAGCTCCAAGGATCTCCCCTCAAGGGTTAACTGTCATTTTAGTATATGTTTGTTTAGTTCATTTTTGTTTATTTAGGTTATTTAGTTATTTATTTTGATATTTTATTTTAATAGGGTGAGTGGTTTGGGGGTAAGGTATTTTAGGTAGGTAGGTGGGGTTTGCTGATATGGACTTAAATGCTTGACAAATTGTTTGTACTGTTTGTTAATAAAACGGCTGCTGTGGCCAATTTATCCAACCTTGTGTTTCGGTCTTCATTTTTTCAGGTACACCTAGGGAAAGGTGGGTGGCTGTTGGGAGGTTGGTTGGGGGGGCACGAGCTGTGTGGGTGTTAAGCCAGGTAGGCCGGGGTCGGTAGTGCCAATGTCATGCAAAGTAACCCAGGCTCCTGACTAAGTTTAGACAAACAAAAATAAAAAAATCCATAAATATCTATGGAGCAATGTGTAGGCTGTTAATACAATGGCAACAGCAAGCAGCCAGAAAACCCTGTTGTGTGAATAAGCACTAGACTATATGTCGTTCTTCAATGCAGTTCTGACCTCAGAACCAAGCAGCTCTAGGAGAAGAGAACTAGGAGTCTTATTCAGTGGAGGACGGCTGCGGAGGATGTAGGCATGATCTAAAATAACCCACCACCACCTGGAATAATTCTAAAATCTGGGCCTGGGATTGAACGGCCAGATCCTATTTATATGAAAAATGAAGGCAACATTAAGCTTTGCCCAGGTGTGAGGCAGTTCCGGACAGAATAATACACAGAAGGTAACAGGAAGAGACATGTATAGATTGTGACAACTGTAAACCTGCACAAATCCTTTGTGGAGAAAGAAGAAATAACGGGAGTTTATGTGCAGAAGAGAGGAGACGAACGCTGGAGAGGAAGGGGGGGGGGGAATCGGCGCTGTGAGTGACAAAGTCACAAATGCAAGCTGCTGTGAGAGCACAGAGACATAATAGGGTGTTATTGGCTATTATCTCTGCTGTCACTGACAGAGTCAATAAGAAAAAAGGGGAGCGCTCAGCTGCCATTTTCCTGCCGTGTCCCTGTTGCCGTAGCAACCCCCAGGGGACTCTGTGCCAGAGAGAAGAGCGCTCCTCAATGTCACTAGCTCCACACCCCTAATCAAGTTGTTAATGTGGAGTTAACGAGCACTTAACTACTTGTGGCTGCATGTAACAAGAGCAGAGAAATAACCTCCCCTATAGATCTGCCATATTTGTGGGATTACTAGAGGATACATAAGCAGCAGATCATCATCACCACAATGATCAGCACTCTCATCATCATCTCATCACCACCACAGCCATCACACTCTGCACAGTGGCGTAACTAGGAATGGCGGGGCCCCGTGGCGAACTTTTGACATGGGCCCCCCCTTCCTGACCAACACCGAAGATCTCGACCAACTACCCCCCCCTACACACACACACACACACGCCGCATTCCTGCACGCTCAATTATGTCCCTCAGTGGCCCCTGCACACAGTATTACACCCCATTGTGGCCCCTGCACACGGGATTATGCCCGATAATGAACACCCACGAACAATTATTATACTCTGAGGTATTTTCAGACCCCAGAGTATAATAATCGGAGACCGAGGGGAGATACAGACATAAAAAAAAAAAGTTACTTACCTGTCTCCGGCTCCGCTGCAGTCTTTGGTTGTGTTGGCCATCTTTAATAACACACTGATGTCACATGACATTTCATACCCTCCCTCCATCTGCCCCCAGTTTCATGCACCCCTCATCTCTACCCACATTTTCATGTCCTCTCCTCCATCTCTGCTCCTAGGTTACTGTTGCTCCTCACCACACATACATACACACTCACACACATACACACTCACACACACTCTCCATCCTGCATCTCCCTTCCCCCTCCCCTTCATTATCTCGCAGCACACCTCTCCTTCTCTTTCCAGGACTGTACGGGCTATAGACACGCCCACCCAGTCATGTGACGGATGACGTCACACAAGGTCCTTTCAGCTTTCCCCCGCTCTTAGCACAGTTAAAACAGTTTGTCTGTGATAAGAGCGGGGGTAGCAGAGGTAGCTGTCGCCGGGCCCCTTATGTCCCGGGCCCTGTGGCAGCTGCCTCTGCTGCTATGGCGGTAGTTACGCCACTGACTCTGCATCATCATGGACTTACCAACACCATCACTATTGCCATAATCAATCACATATTCCCAAGTATAATTAGCGTCATCTTCATCACCACTGTCACCATCACTGCTGCTGCCACCATCATAACAAATCACCAAGACAGCCATCACAACTACCAATACTATTATCTCCATTCTAATCACCATTATAACTATTACCGACACAGCCATCAATACCATCATGATCACCACTTTTACTACTCATTATTTCTTCATAATACAGCACAGCACCCTGGAGTCCAGAAAAGTAAAAAAAAATCTTCCATTATGACTTCCACCTACTATGTATATGTGGTAACAAAAAAAAAAAAAAAAAAAAAAGTTATTTTCAGGAAAGTAAAATGGTTTTGTTATTGCACTGTAGCAAGACCTCCATGAGGTCACTACATAAAGGACTGATCCTGCAAATACATAATTTTTTGTGTCCAAGTGCAAAGTTGTTGCCAAAAAAAAAAAAAAAACACACACAAAAAAACAACCAACTTTTAATGCGGGTGCAAATTACCTGTTGGGTGTACCTGGAGCGTGGTCGCACATGCTAGAGCAATGGTTTTGGCCTGTGGTCATCACACATCAGGACTTTCAATTTTTATGTTAAGCAGTTCTGAGTTGCAACCACATGAGAAATGGGTTAGGTGGCATTCTAATTTGCATGTGAATGATTTTCTTCTGCAATAAGATAGCACACAAAAAAGCATGCTTACTATGCCAAGAAGCACCTATAAAACAGCATTGTCACATAAAGACCATCCTAGCGCATGATGTTGATGCGGCTGTCGGTTAATTCTCTCCAGTCACTCAATCTTGCAATCACCTTTCACTCAGACTGCAAATTGAGCATAAATGACACCCCAACACAGTCCATGCTCCCCAGATACACACTGCTGCCTCTACTAACTTTGATGGGTTAAGTGGAAAACCCACACAAAAATGCACATGTATTTCTAACAGTCAGACAGAAACACACTTCAGAAATGGAGAATATGCAGATCACCATTATTTGAACGATTTAATGGCAAAGGGTTGACTGCTTTATATATAAGAGACGAACAAAGGTGACAAAAGAAGCTTGTAAATTAGAAGTAATAGTACATAGAGCTTGGAGGATCTCAGATGGGATGGCCAAAACTCAGCTTGTTGCTCCAAAGGTGTGTCAAAGTTCTTTTAGAATCCACAGTTTTGTAATGGTGAGCCCCTGGCTCATTCTGACACAGCCCCTGCTAGGGTATTCCTTTACTTCCCCTTCATGAGATGGGGGATGAACAACTTCATCCTTGCCTGGAAAAGTTGGGTTCTTAACGACCTCTAATGCCATTAATAAATTCCTGTTAAAACCCCACTCTCTTATGCCTGACTGACTCTTGCTAGTGACCAAAATTTGCTACTTCATAAAACTACAGGGGATCCTGTGATCATTGAAAGATAATAATCCAATTCCTGGCTAACCCCAAACTCTATATGTATACACCCAAAAACAATATAATAAATACATTCAAGTAAGGTTCTTTCGTCACAAGCATATATGTGGATTCAGGAGGCGGTGGCGGTAGACTCCCCTTAACAGTTTTTTGTTTGTTTGTTTTTAATTATTTAACAGGCATGGTTTTCTTTTTCTTTGCTCAGTAGTCATCTCACTTAAAGAGGACCTGTCACTAGGTCTGAAATGTTTAATAACATACATCACCTGATAGGTGCTGTCAACTTCAGCATTTTGGCGTTTTATTTATCCAAATTCATTCAGCTGTTCCAAACATATAAGCCCTGTTAGTGTTGATGCAAATTAGGATATATTAGCACAGGATATATTAGGATATATTAGCACAGTGGTAGCACTGTGGTTTCTCTGGGGGGCATATGTCATGTAGTATTACCGCCCACTTGGCTAGTAGACCTCAATTTGCTTTTACCATCAGAATAGCTGAATAGATTTGTATAATCAAAAGACAAAAATGATCAAGGTGACAAATGAAGGCTCTTTGTCTTATAAATACTGTATATGAAGCTACATATAAAGGGAAAAAGAGTACAGACGAATGAGTGAGCCAGTCTAGCCAGTCTCCACTTCATGTCTACAGAAATGACCCTTAGTGACAACTCTGTATACACCGTGGGTAGGGGTGTATATCATATAGCTATACAACAATATTTTTATTGCTCATTGTGATTTTGGTTAGTTTATAGAGTAATAAAATAAAATTGTTTTGTAGTGTGGATAGATGGGCACAGCACTGCATATGCTCCAAAACAAGGGCTACAGAACAGGAGGGGGAGGGTCACTGACAGGAGGACATATGAAAAAGAAAACTGCTTTTTCTTCTCAGCAGTGTTGGTGATTTCCTTGTGCGGATCTAGGAACAGCGCTGTGTCCTGCTGGCCATAAAAAGCAGACTGAAAATGTCCTACAGGCAGCAATTACCAACAAAGGCAATTTCTAAGCCCCCTTCTCTGCAGGCAGCCCATGCCGGGCCTGGCACTCTCATGCACCCCCTCTCCTCTGTCTTTACCTGTTCAATGTCTCCTGTAAATCACACAACTACCTGCAACCAACAATGGACGCACTGACTGAAGGCCAGCAGTGAATCCTGCATAATGCTAGTTCATAACCTGTACGTGAGCCTACATACTAACAATTGTAGAAATAATGCCCAGATTAATATACAAAGTAGTGAGAATAGTATCAATATGGCTGATGTGTGACAGGCAGGTGGGCACAGCGGCTTGTCTTGTATCACCATTATAATCTTATCAATGCACAAAACCACTTACACTGCATACAGTGGCTATAGTGGTGGAAACACTGAATAATCAGGGCAGATCAGGGGTGCAAGCATGTACGATCACAATATTTACACACACACATGAATGCTACAGAAATCCTTCTATGCCCAGAACAACAACTCTGCTGGTGTCACAGTCACTAGCTCTGGCTGTACGGATGAGACAGATTGCTTAGAGACACCGGTATAGAGCTGTAACGTACATTGACTTCAACAAGGTCATTCTGTCTTCTTTCCTCACAGCATCAAGTACAGAAATGAATAAGTCTCTTTAGGCCTCATTCACACATCAGTTTTTTTACAGATGCATGCTGTCGGTATGAGTCTTATTTTTATAGATGTATTATGTGGTTGATCAGGTTGTCATATCAATGAAATAGATATGAAAATTTCTGGCTTTCATTGCTTGGATGTGTGATGTAGCTCAGAGACAGACTCTGTGCACAAACGGTACCAGAGTTGCTAAATCCAGTAGGATTATAGTGTACAGACAAAACCCATTTTGCTGCCTCCTTACATTCATGGTCGATCATAGAATTGTGAGCGGTATTGGTGCTATTTGGGATCTATGCAGCCTTTCAACTAAGTCACTGTGTACACTGTTCACTAGCACTTGGGTGTACATCTAAATAAAATGGTAGCACAAAGCCTTCGGCGCTCTGCTGTGGCGACTGTTCCTCTCTAGGCACAGGGAAGTGTTCATTTCAGGAGATCTTATCTCACTTGAAAGGCCAGGCTCGTGCAAGGCAAAGGGAGGAAAGATTTCTTCGCCAGGGAATAAAACTATACTAAAACCCCTCTCTTCACACAGATGTAGTTGAGATAATCTCTTGATGCAGACACTCTCACCCTCTGTGCACCACTAATCCAGAGAGATGTAACCAGATCAGTGTGGTGCCGCACGCAGCGGTAAAAATAAAGCATCTTTAGAAAGAGCACATTAAAAGGACAATTACAGTTACGATCATGTCCTATATACTCTAGTCACATCCAGAGCTGTATTTACAAATCTGCTAATTAAAAGCACGGATTAAAGGAAAAAAAAAAAAAAAAAACAACTGCAAATATACTTTAGCTGAATGTCCATACTGCTATTCACTTTGCTACGCTATATATTAGGGCTGGGTTACACGACCCCTTTTAATTGGAGATGCCGCTAGTCATGTCCAAGAAATCGACTGGCCTAAAATAATATACATTTATAGCCTATGTTCGCCACAGAGTTTTAATTCAGTTTATGTTATGATACTACGACAGCGGCACCACAAATATAGAAATATGTGATACACAACCCTTGCATTGGAATGGATGTATATTAGCGCATAATATACAACGGGGCTCCCCCATTTCATCATGTGAATCGCGATTCATCATCTGTAACATCTGCAGTATTATCACTTTTCATTTATTTAATTTTTTATTTTATACTATTGTGTGACGTGATATAAAAACCGGTTTCCCTACACCTGTACAGATGACACAATGTATACTGTGGTACACGCAAGAGCGTCATGTTGACAGTCATTAGTAGCACACGTGTGTAATACAATCCAGGCACAAAATTCAACCACAGGGACACAAAAACACAGCAACAAAAACACTCTTCAGCATACTGTACACAAACACAGCAGCGCACACGCAGGGCAATTACGTCTTTCTCTGTCATGTTAACAGGCACCTTGTAGGGCCTCTCTGACAGATAATGAGCGGCCTCGGAGGGGAACAAAGCTGTAATAATCGCCTTTCAGGGAGCAGATGTTGAGTCACAAAAGTGAGGGGGGGGGGGGGGGGCCACATCAGTCCTGATCCCTGCTCTGGGGATTCTGTTGGAGAAGATCTGGAGATCTACCACAACAGTGTCGTCTACTACTAAACAATGTGGATGACGATCAGTCTGTAGTATAAGAAGGGTTAAATATCTTCGCTGTGCCGCACACTGATATTATCGCCGTGTCAGAGAATCTGTGATTGACTCCCAGCCATGATTAAGTCTAGTACAACGGTGGAGACTGACTGATGCGTGACGGAGCCAGGGCTACACGGCAACATCAGGAGACTCAGAGCACACACAGTGACACAATCCTGATCCACACACAGTAAGATACAATGCACACTCACAAGCCCACAAGACAAACAAACCACAATAAAACCACAAGTCCTCACAGACACACCATTTGTACCATACCAAGATAGAAGTGGTTTATAACGGGTTTGGTGTCTTTTCCAGCCTACACAGTGTTCAATGAGTGACTGACATAGTCAAGACCAAGTATTAGCTCCAGCAGTAACTAATGTCACGACTTTGGGTAGGTTTCCCATGTAAGGCTGAGGCCCCACATTGCGGAAATGAAGATTTTTTTGTTGCAGTTTTTTGAGCCAAAGCCAAGTATGGATACAAAAGGAATGAGAAATATATAGGAAACTCTCATACTTCTTCCTTATGCTCAATCCTCTCTTGGTTTTGGTTAAAAAAAAAAAAAAATGCAGCAAAATCTGCAACCAAAATAAGCTGCGTTTCCGTAATGTGGGGGTTTAGCCTAAATGTGCCTCCTATGGATACCACAGTTACAATGGTAAACTTAAATATTACTAGAAATAAAGTATCAGAGGTGTTTTATGACCTTATCAGAGACATTAACATACATATTTTATAGTGACAAAATATAAGAAAAAAAAAAAAAACCTAGCCCATTCTGGATTTGCAGTTTTAATAAAGAACTGTAAACTAAAATATATATCTTCACTTTTTATACAATTTACCTGTATTAAACTGCACACTACTCGGAAATGTTCTTCAAAGACCTCTAAAGTAAAGTCAGTACTTAATTTTCACATGGTCAGTATCGACCTAAATCTGGATCACCCCAGAATGACCAGAGACTGCTGAAAAAGTCACAATCTACCGCTAAACCACAAAACACGACAAATCATTGCGCTAAGAGCTATGTATCCCAAGGGCTTGACATAACAGGGTCCACAACCCCATCCTCTACTAACACACACAGCATTAATACCCATAAACAGATCAGCACATGAAAACTACCAGGTCCCTATAACATCTTACATGCCACTACTGCAACCATTCCCATAGAGTTCATTGGTGCAAAAGAACAGCAGCAGCGCCTGCCACAAAATGACTGTGCCCCCAGTAGTGAGAGGTATCAGAACAAAAGGAGGTAACGAAGTACATGCACATTTGTAGACCGTTAATAAATCATGGTACTGTATTGTCAGCCATGTCTGGACCTTATATGGCGGTGCAAAGGTTAACCCACATTATGCTATATGATGTACTGGCTGCAGCCATGAAGCATGTGAAGAAATCCAAGATTATCTGGATAACATTGCTAGAGAATAAAGCAGACATGTATGACAGTAGTGGTGCACACAGGACATTGAGGCGCACTGGTTAAACATCCCCCCAGGTCCAGGATGCATCCTTGCTGAGCAGCAAGTCGGCCATGGACGCAACAGGCCAATTACTGTGCTCTTTAAATAGCTAGGTTACCCTGGAAACACCATCGTTCCTGAACCTGTAGAGTGGGGCCCAGAGAGAGGGTTTTATACTATGTACAAGGGAGACTTGCAGAACCCATATAGATTAACCGGACTGAGCTGCCTTATAGTTACTGCCAGTCTATACAGCGCATGTTACGTACAGTCAGTATTATATCAATCAGATCCTCCCACCAACCCCCCAAACATTGAAAATGCAGAGCCCTATAATCTCATGGCATTTATCTACGTTCATATACCGAAAATAGTCATTTCTTTGCATTTATCAACACCGTACTAAAATGCTACACATATGTAAGCAAGAGCCATGTAAACCCCCGACAAACTGAAAAAGAGTAAGATGTTCTGAAAGTGCCATGGAAATTTGGGTGAATGCTGCTATGGACACCCAATCTCAAACACTAGAGATGAGCGAACAGCGTTCGATCGAATAGCTATTCGATCGAATATCAGACTGTTCGAGATATTCGATTCCAATCGAATACCACGAGGCAAATGCAGTAAAAATTCGTTTTCCCTCCTACCTTCCATGGAGCTTTTTTGTTTACACCAATAACTGTGTAGTGGAGGTGGGATAGGAAGTAGGGAAATGTAGGCATCGGAAAAAAATTGTAAAACTTAATTGGCTGGCTAAATCAGGTGACCTCCACTTTTTACGAATACTGGATTTCAGATTCGGTTCATATGAGACTGTGAACTAGACAGGGATAGATGTACTGGCAGGGTTAGCTAGGAATTAGCTTTATTTAGGTAGGAATTTTACTCAAACAGCTCTTTGGGGCTCTATATACCTTCATTGCCAGCCAGAGATGCATGCAAGAACACGGTCAATGCATTCCTATGGGAAAAAGTCAGCTCCCACATACCGCAAGCTGAAAGCGATCCCGACTAGCATATGGTGCGGTGCCACAATGTGTTTGCGTTGAACTTACTCTCGCATTTAGCTCTGGCTGGCAAGGTCTCATCACTTTCAAACTTCACCTGCAAGCACATCTCGTGGCAGTCCATTATATGCTAGTCGGGATCCCTGGCAGCTTGCGTTATGCGGGAGCTGCTTTTTCTCATAGGAATGTGTTGACCAGCGTTGATTGGCCAAATGCCATACAGTGTACAGCTGTGATCGTCTGTGAGGAGGCGGAGTCTAAAATCGGTCCACAGCAGTCTCCATTGTGTCAGGTGCACACAGCTCTGCTACACCTGAAATGTAGTAGAGCTGTGCGCTCAACTCTGCTATACCTGAGATGTAGTAGAGCTGCGCGCTCAACTTGCTATACCTGAAATGTAGTAGAGTCATGCACTCAACTCTGCTACATCTGAGATGTAGCAGAGCTCTGCGCTCAACCCGGCTACACCCGAGATCGGACCACAATGGAGACTGCTGTGGACCGATCTTAGACTCAGTCTCCTCCAGCAGAACCAGCGTTGATTGGCCAAATGCTGTACACTGTATGGCATTTGGCCAATCAACGTTGGTCAATGCATTCTTATGGGAAAAAGTCAGCTCCCGCATTATTAGTGGCGTAATACAGTGACTTGGGCATGTTAGATTCCCCAGGCATGCTTCCCCTGCTGTCCCAGTTGCATTCCAGAGGTGTTGTCATCATTTCCTGGGGTGTCATAGTGGACTTTGTGACCCTCCTCGAATAGTGGTTTCCCCTTAAATGAAGATTTTTTTTCCCCATAGACTATAATGGGATTCGATATTCGTTCGAATAGTTGAATATTGAGGGGCTATTCGAAACGAATATTTCACTGTTCGCTCATCTCTATCAAACACTGAAGTGGTAGCACAAGAAAAAACAGAACTCCACTTCGAATCTATCCAAGATCTAAAATCACAACTATATTATTATTCAAGCCATACAAATATTTACATAGTGAACAGTAGTGAATTGTTGAACTACAAAGCTCAGTCAGAGATTAATACTGCAAATATGTGTTCTGTCATATAGGTGCAGATTTTAGTATATATGGTAAATCCAGAGTATTGACCTGAAGTTCTGCACCCACCAGCAGCTACCCAATGTAAAACCTAATGCCATTAGAGCAATGTTAACCCCAGTCTTCTTGTCCAGATAATGCAGGTCTAGAGAAGACTTGATCTTTGGATGTAGTGGGCCATACACCTGAAAGTCCGCAATGTTGTCCATGAGCCTCCAATAATCCAGCACACCCTGACCTCCAGTCAGCGCTATTAGAATGAGAGATCTGCCCACTCTGGCTATGGTCTGATGTATGGGACATGTCACAGCAGGTAATGAGAGCTCATAATGACTAATTCACACTTCTGTGCCATTATGCCGTAGAAAAAAAAATAGATTTTCTGCAAATTTACTCACATTATTACATCAATAACCCCCATATTTTACCAGTGTGAACCTGTCACCTTTCTATACTGATTGGGGGAGGGAATTACCTACACACATTGCACCTGAACTATGGTCTACAATAGGTGCATTAGTTTGGTATTTTTTATTTTTTTCATTAGAAATTTTTTATTAAGTTTTTTAATTAAAAGGCAGAGCTTCATAAACCAAAACCATTGCCAATAGATGGTGTCAAAAAAATAAATAAGGTGAGGGGGATAGATTTAGGAATGGTCAAGATAACAGTAGTAGAGTCTAGGGAAAAAGAGGGTAAAAACGGGTTAGGGGGAGTGTGGAAGGTCTCCTAACACAGCAGGGCATGATGTATAACATATTCAACAGTAACAGTAAAAAACAGTATAACCAAGATAAAGCATATAGGGGATAAAAAAACCAAAGCATTAAAGGGGTTGTCCCATCACAAGGATCCTATCTATACTGCTTGTTAATGTGGATTTAAGACTTTTCCTAAATACACTGCTTCAGCAAAACTGATTTGTTTGTCCACTATCTTACTTTATTCAATTCTTTGTTGACACAGCCCTTGACTTATCTGCTCAAAAGTCAAGTGATGTATCTGCCTGCTCTCAGGAGGGAGGGGCTAAGTGCAGGGAGCGAGCCTGTGTATCTAGCTATTCCTGTGTCTACACCACATGACCTAGCTTCCTGTTAGCAGATAGGGGAGAGGAGCTGCTTTCATTTCTTCTTTTCTCCCAGTTATCAGGTTAGCTAATTCAATTGTGTTCATTATGGCAGAGACAGGCAGTGTCTGTATGTAACACAGAATGGAGTTGCTGCTGCCTGTACTTCATAGTCCAATATGGGTGGGCGGAGCTACACACTAATTTGGGGGCGGAGCTAAACGGCAGGTTGCATGTGAAACCCCACCCACCAAATGATGCAAGAAACCAGGAAGAAAGAAGATTTTACAGCAGTGAAGACTGGTGAGTATGAGACGTGGGAATACCCCTTTAAGGTGGGGAAGAGGTCCCAGGAGAAGAAGGAGTACAAAAAGAGGTCTGAAAAGAGAGGAAGCAATAGAAGATATTCCAGAGTTGTCACACTCTCTGATGGGCAATGTCATCTGGTCTAAGAGCCACAACCAGGTCTTCCATCTCCTGGAACCAGTTTAACATGGTCAGCGGAGTGCTGGTCTTCAATCGACAGGTAATGACTGACCTGGCTGCTATCAACATAAAACTCAATAATTTTCAAATTTGTTTCTGAATCTTGTGTGAAAAATTGAGAGGAAGAGGAGGGCTGGGCCATTCTCTATTATCACCCCAGTAACTTCCCTTACGACTCTGCAAACTTCATGCCAAAACAGGAGAAGAGTGGGGCAGTTCCACCAGACATGTAGCATGGAGTGAGGAGTATTACAGGTTTGTTTTCATTTACTTTGCCTGTCAGGAAACTAGGTAATTTGCACAAGCTAGCAAGCTGTACAATAACATAGGGGTTCAAACTGGTAGCTTTTGATTCAACAGTCCAGCACTAACTTGCATATTAAACAGAGCAAGCAAGGAGTTTATTTGGTATTTATCAGTTCCTATCACTGCAGTGCTTTGTAGCAATTTTCCTGGGACCCTGAAAGGTTTTGCTTGAGTGGTCTTCTCCATTACAGCTTACCATGTCAGTTTACCTAGGACTCTACAGGGAGACATATTTAGGTATATACAGTCATGGCCGTAAGTGTTGGCACCCCTGATTTTTTTTTCCAGAAAATAAAGTATTTCTCCCAGAAAATTATTGCAGTTACATACATTTTGTTATATTCATGTTTATTCCCTTTGTGTGTATTGGAACACAAAAAGTGGAGAAAAAGAAAAAAAGACAAATTTCATGCAAAACTCCAAAAAATGGGTCCAACAACATTACTGGCACCCTCAACTTAATGTGGTTGCACACCCTTTGGGAAAAAAAATTAGCTGAAATCAAATGCTTCATATAAACCAACAACAAGATTCTTACACCTATCAACTGGAATTTTGGACCAGTCTTCTTTTGCAAACTGCTCCAGGTCTCATGTTTGAAGTGCACCTTCTTAATAGGATTTTTTTTTCTTTCAAATTCTCTTTTTATTGAAAGGAATTTTAAGATCTCTCCACAAGTGCTCAATGGGATTTAGATCCAGACTCACTGCTGGCCACTTCAAAAAGCACCCAAAAATGAATTGAAACAAAGTTCTGGAGTGTGCTAAAGTATGTTTGGGGTCATGGGCATAACTTTAGGGGGTGCAGAGGGCGCAGCCGTATTAGGGCCCAGGAGCCTCAAACACTGGCATCAGTATTCAGATTGCAGCTTGCATCTGGCCCATAAACCAAGAAGACTCACAGATTACCCCTAACTATACTAAGGTTGATTAAACTCCTTAGCACCGTAACCATCAATATCAAGAATTTGTTGTAGTGATGAGGTAGTTGGCCACGGACAAAAGATTGCATTGGGGCCCACAAGACTTTAGTTATACCGTACCACTGTTAGGGGTCAATGTCCTGCTGGAAGTCCCATGACCTAGGCAGGGGTGAACCATGGGTTTCTGCCGCCTGAGGCGAACATCAGAAAGCCCCCCCCCCCCACAGGAAGGGGCGGATCGGAGGGGGCGGGGCCGAATGGAGGGGTGGGGCTGAGCAGAGCGAGCGTCTTTAGCAGGCAGAGAGCAGGCAGTTAGAGGACCTGCTCTCTGCCTGAGCGTGAGGGGCGGCCACTGGAGCAGCGCTGCTCCAGCGGCCTCCCCAATCCACCACTCAGTGACAGTGACCCTAAGCCAGTCCAGGACAGCTTGTCCTGGACTGGCTTAGGTCAGCAAAAATGCCGCCCTCCCCGGGGCCCTGGCATAGCGCCGCCTGAAGCGGTCGCTTCAGGTCGCCTCATGGGAGGTACGGCGCTGGACCTAGGTCTCAAACCCAGCTTTCTGAGACTGGGGCTTACATTGTGACCCAAAATCCTTTGGTAATCTTCAGATTATAAAATGCCTTGCACAGTCAAGGCACCCACAGCCAGAGGCAGCAAAACAACCTCAAAACATCTTTGAACCTCCACCATATTTGATTGTTGGTACGATCCTTTCTTTGTAGGCCTCATTCCATTTTTGGTAAACAGTAGAATGAGGTGCCAAAAAGTTCCATCTTGGTCTCGTGTCCACAAAACATTTTTCCCAGAAAGATTTTGGTTTACTCACTTACATTTTGGCAAACTGCAGTCGTTTTTTTTTTTTTTTTTCTTTAAGATTTCTGTGTCCTCCTGGGTCTCCTGCCATAGGGTTACATTTCATTCAAATGTAGACAGATAGTTTGCAAGGGCACTGTTGCACCCTAAGTCTGCAGGACAGCTTGAATTTTTTTTGGAACTTCATTGGAGTGGCTTATCCAGCATCTGGACTATCCTACATTGCAACTTTTCATCAGTTTTTCTCTTCTATCCAACCGCTAGGGAAATTAGCTACAGTGTCATGGTTTGTAAAATGTATTGATTATGTTGCAAACCGTGGACAAAGGAACATTAAGATATTTGTAGATGGACTAGAGAACCTAAATTGTGGAAAAATATCAACAGACAGTTCTCTTCTCCTCTTTTTGTTCTCCTTGCTTAGTGTGGTACACGGAGAACACACAATGTAAAGACTGAGTCAACTTCTCTTCTTTTTTATCGGGTTTCAGATGTGATTTTTAAATTGCCCACACCTGTTACTTGCCACAGGTGAGCTTGAACAATTATTGCATGCTTGAAACAAAGTTATTTACACACGATACTTAGATGTCTGTATACATGTTTATATTTCTAGTTGTATTTTGTTTGTGTTGGAAAACTTTGAATAAAAATTATTGAAACAAAAAAAGTTATTTACACACAATTTTGAAAACATGCCAACAACTTTGTCCAGCCCATTTTTGTAGTTTTGTGTAAAAGGATGTCCTTTTTTTGTGGTGTTTCAATGCACATAATGGAAATAAACATGTATAATAAAACATGCGTAATTGCAATAAATTTCTGAAGAGAAAAACTTTCAGGAGTGGCAACACTTATGGCCATGACTCAACAGTTCCTATTACAGCTTTCCTGGGAGCCTGAAAGGCAAATCTAGCAAGGTTTATCCCAATTATGGAGAAAGAAGTAGAATTTATTTAAATACGTACAGTATTACCTACAGTTCCATGTGGTATGCTATCCATCTTTCCCAGAACACTAAAGGGCACATCTGACATGATATGGTACAATTCTATAGCAAGGAAATCCATTTAGACAAATATAGGCTATACCCTATCACAACTCTCCCTCCTTGCTCCAGACTGTGGGGCCAGGAGATTTATTTTACATTATATATTACATTATTCAGCAGACTCTATTACAGCATTTAATGATATGCTATAACCCGCTTTCACAAGATCCTAAAATGAATGTCTTGCATGGTATGCCATACTATTTAGCACATATAAGGTCAGGTGAAACAGTAAGGTCTGGTATTTAAAATACCTACATATTGGTTGTTACCCTGAAATTCTAAAGCACCTGAAAGGTTAGTATGCATAATGTTGCAAGGAAATACAGTAATCAAAAGGATCACCAAGAAAAAGTAAGTCATCGGCGGCACTACCGCTCCCAGGACATTTTTAAATTCCCAACTTCGAAAATAAAGTGTAGCAATGGTAGTGTAGATAATAGGTTATCGCTATAATTGCACTACTTAGCACAGGCCAGGTGGTGCTCACTGAACGTACTGCCGTACAAAAATCCAAGATTTAGAAAAAAAACAAAAAAAACAAAACGGGAGCAAGCCTGAGGAAGTGCAAGACGCACAAAATGGACGTTGCTTTGCTGTTAAGTGCTACCACTCTCCTCTCCACGTACATACGATTTTAAAGGAAATGGAATAAAGAGTCGTTTATTTTTAGAATCGCTGTGGTGCGTGCCCCTTTTTTTCTATTTTTCAAAATCTTGGAGAAATCAAAGAATAACTACACATATTTGCCATTACCCGTTTGGGACAGTCGCATTGCATTGTTTTCATTGTGAGATGGTGAGGTACAGCCAGCTGGTGTCACTGTGTGTAGGGTACGGTTGGTATTAATGTTGGAACCGTTAATGCATCTATTTCATACTGTCAGTTACTTGGGGATTTTATCTAACAAAAATGGCTACACTTACTGTATAGACCAAAGCATCCAGCCTAAACCCAGCCCTCTTCTCCCTGGCTCATATGCACTAGTATTAGAGGGTGAGAGGGAAGTGGCTCGAAAACATGGCTACTGCCCTAATGAAGAAACAAAAAAAATAAAAGGAGATTATGTGAGGAGTCCTATAGGAAATTATTTAATTCTTTTTGCTCATAGATTGTAAACCCCTTGCGGGAAGGGCCCTCAATCCTACTGTATCACTTGGTCACCGGATTTGAATTTATTTTTTATTTTTGGTACTGTATGTAAATCTTCAAAGGTACAGCACAATGTAATATAATGTACAGCATCATGGAATTCATACAGTATGTGATATGATACAGTATGTATAATGTGCAGCACCATGGAACACAAAAAATGCTCTAGAAAAAATAAGAAATTATTTTATCATCATCATTAACAACTTTGTGTTTTAGGTTTAATGTTCCTTTAAAATGTGACAATATGTGCTCCGATTAGGCTAAATTTCTGGTGTAAAATTCTGGATCAAACCAAGCAAATTAATTGTTCTAAACTTAGATTACGTCAGCTGAAGAAGCACCAGATCCAGCATCAATCACAATGGCCGACATTTAACAACAGTCAGACAGTGCAAACTAAGGCTAGGCAATTTTATGGTTCAATGAGATTTTATTGAGAAGTACAAAGAAGTGAAATAGGAAGACAAAGGTCTAACATGACAATGCTCTCACTTAATTGTGCAGCAATATTATAACTAAGGGTTCACATCTGTGTTGAAGTCTCAGTAGGAGACTCAGCTGCAAATTACACCTAAAAATCAGTGGAGTGAAAAGGCCTTATATGAAGGAGTTTTCTCTCCTTCGGTTTCAGTATAAAGGGTTCATTCACACGGAGGAAAATATTGAGGAATATGGTGTGGAATTTCAGCGCTGAAAAAAAAAAAAAAAGCCTCATTGATTTCAATGGATTTCTGTTTCTGCTATAACCCAAGCAACTAGGAATAAATAACTAGATTCTCCTTCCAATCGTTGTCATTAGCTGCAGACTCATCTCTGTGCAGTGTATCAGGAAAGGTGTGTGAAGACATATAGGGACTGTGAAGAGAGACCTGCCCCCTCCACTTACTATGCTTCCATCTTGAGCCTGCTGGTTTCCAAAGACAGAACATTCCCACTAACGCTGGGACTAGCGCCCGGACTCCATTCTGAGCTTTCCATCTTCTGCCTGCAGAAGATGGAAAGCTGTCAGATCGGGTCCGGCCGTGAGCGCTGGTGAGCGTTTTATGCTCTCTGCCGCAAAACCGTTTTTTTTTTTTAAACCGGACACAGAGTACTGCATGTCCGACTCTGTGTCCGTTTAAAAAAAAAAACCTGGTTTCGCTGCGGAGGGCATAAAACGCTCACCGGTGCTCACGGCCAGACACCTTTCAAACCCATTCAAATGAATGGATATGAAAGAGTCCTGCAGGTTTCTGTCTCCTGCTCTGTTTTGTGCAGGAAATGGAAACCTGTATGAACGGAGACCGGGCGCAGATGTGAACGAGCCCTAACAGAGATTTAACAGCATATTAGCAATAATGGAGACACCTAGTGGCAGGAACTTTAGAAAGGTTTTTATTTGTTTTGTTTTTTTTCCTTTTTTTTTTTTTTTTTTAAAAAAAGTCCATATAAGGCTCACAATCTACATTTTTCCCTCTCAGTATGTCGTTGGAGTATGGGAGGAAATCCATGCAAACAGAGGGAAAACAAACTCTTTGCAGATGTTGTCCTTTGCAGGATTATAATCCAGGACTCCAGTGCTGCAAGACTGCAGTGCCAACCACTGAGCCACCGTGTCGCCCCTCTTTAGCGAGGTTTTCAAACAGAAAACAGCAACATTTTTTTAAAAAAAGTGTATTAGATTTTGGTCTAGAATCACATGCTCTAATAAAGGAGACCAAATTTTCTGAAAGTTAGAGATCATTAAAGTTGGTGTAATGTTGATAATGTCTTTTAGATCTTAGATTTTTATTTCATGGGTTTTCCCATCAAAACCAAAGGAACTTAAGGCTCTGATGCAAATGTAAACAGTCTCTGTGTACCGGTTAGACTTTTGCCGTATTCAATGCACTGTGTAGAAGGTAGTTTTAGTATAGATAGAAAAATAAAATTGGTAGGTGTCAAAGAGCAGCACCTAGTGGTACTGTCTGAGTGTTACACTTTTATAAATACCATAATAGACATTAATAAAGATGACAACAGTATACATAATTACATATAGATGCCAGTTATCATATTTGCTTAAAGCTCTTCATCCTTTATATGCAAGACCCACAAAGTTTATAATCTAATGATAGTTTCTTGGCCTCATAATGACAGCTATCTGCATTCACATCATAGTTGAAGGGTTTTCCAGTGTTCCTTCCATATTCTTTATTAAAGTAAATGATTGCGACAGATAGACAGACGGTTGCTGGGTGGAGAAAGGCTGGCAGAAGCCATCGACAGCAGAATCTACCTGCTATGCCAGTCGCCCTGCAGAGGGCGGAGCACAGAGACCTTTCCTTATCCTCCTGAGAGATGATTTCACTGTAATAAAACACTTTCACACCACTAAAAGCCTGTCACCTAGAGCATAGCAATAAACTGCTGCATTAACATGTCCTGCCACTAATCACAGCCGTCATCTACTGTAACCTCCCTGCACACAACACGCACTCAGCATGGAAATAAGGGCAGGGGAGAAGGGCACAAAGCATCCAAGATTGCAGGGACTAGAAGCTGAGAAATGGCCAGATACAGAAAGGCATCAATACAGAGATGCTGGTATAGGTAAGACAGGTGCAGAGAGTTAGGTGGAAGCTGAAGACTAGGACATCTAGTGGCCAGACAGGGGTTGACATAGGGAGATGGGTAAACAGGGTTATATTGGGGGCGAGCAGATCAAGACCGCTTTCTGTGGACAGGCCGAGGTTAGAAGGGGGTGATAAATGCATAGGCTAAGGTGAAAGCTGCTAGACTAGAATAGTCACCAATGGGCAGAGGCTGGTAGATGGGCACAGAGGGCTAAGTAGAGGCTGACAAACCAAGATAGCTACTACAAAGACAAGTAGAGGGTAGAATAGGGTTATGGATACAGAAGGTTGGGTAGACTAAGAACTACCAGTAGGCAGAGGTTGACATAAGGAGATGAGTAGTACAGAGGATTATTTCATGGCAGGCAAACCGGGACTGCAATAAAGAAAGAGGGAATGTCTGACAAGGATAAATGATAGTTTAAACTTTAATAAAAAGATGACATCTTAAAGTTAAACAAATCTACACACAGGAAGACGACGGGCATATATGGCCATATAATGGATGGTATAGGAGTCAGGCTGAAGCAAGCTCAAGGCACTGAACAGGAGAAAGATTATTGTCCGTTATTCAGGATACAGGGCAAAATTAATATTTCTATCTCTGACACACAAAGACTGATGCACCTGGAAAGCGGCCAAAAATGTGTCTCAGATGGGCATATTTTTGACTTACTGTGGCATGGACACAACCACAAACATAATTATATATATATATATATATATATATATATATATATATATATATATATATATATATCCTACTAATATAAGTGTGAAAGTTTGTGTGTTTGGATGTTTGTTCCTCAATCACGCTAAAACGCCTGGACGGATTTGCGTGCAATTTTCCACAAACATAGTTTTCCCTTAGGATTGAGTCACAGGCTACTTTTGGTGCCACTAAACAACATGGCTTCCTAGCAGGAGACTCACAAAAGCAGGACTCCTAGCCCCAGCTATAGACTCACACACACTGCCTGGCATTTCCTGCCTCAACCTGCATGCACACTCCTTACTGTCACCTCAGGAGTAGCCCTCACTCTACTCACTCACATTTACATATAGCTTTCCACTATCCTAGCAGGAGACTCACAAAAGCAGGACTCCTAGCCCCAGCTATAGACTCACACATACACAATACAACACATCACATTGTCTGTATCACTACATACACAATACAACACATCACATTGTCTGTATCACGACATACACAGTACAACACATCACATTGTCTGTACCACGACATACACAATACAACACATCACATTGTCTGTACCACGACATACACAATACAACACATCACATTGTCTGTACCACGACATACACAATACAACACATCACATTGTCTGTACCACCCATGACATACACAACACATCACATTGTCTGTATCACTACATACACAATATAACACATCCCATCACATTTGCTAGCCCACCAAACTTTTTAAAGCACTTTTACAGTTTCACACGTCTGTGTCCGCCCAATTCTCAAATCACCGCAGACGAAGTCGCGGGTAAAAGCTAATTATATATATATATATATATATATATATATATATATATATATATATATATATATACACACACACATACCTCCCAACTTTTGAAGAACTGAAAGAGGGACAAAATGTGCGGCGCGCCGCGGCAGATTTAGCCCCGCCCACTTTTGTGTTGACCCCGCCCACTCGCTAATTTTTCATGTGCCCGCACACAGTATAATCCTCCTACAGTCACCCGTAAATTATATGTCCCCCCTCTCTCTCCCCGTTTCATATACACCCTTCATCTGCCCCCAGTTTCATGTCCCTCTTCCATCTCTGCCCCCAGATTCATGTCCCTCCATCTCTGCCCCCAGATTCATGTCCTCTCCATCTCTGCCCCCAGATTCATGTCCCCCATCTCTGCCCCCAGATTCATGTCCCCTCCATCTCTGCCCCCAGATTCATGTCCCCTCCATCTCTGCCCCCAGATTCATGTCCCCTCCATCTCTGCCCCCAGATTCATGTCCCCTCCATCTCTGCCCCCAGATTCATGTCCCCTCCATCTCTGCCCCCAGATTCATGTCCCCTCCATCTCTGCCCCCAGATTCATGTCCCCTCCATCTCTGCCCCCAGATTCATGTCCCTCCATCTCTGCCCCCAGATTCATGTCCCCCATCTCTTCCCCCAGATTCATGTCCTCTCCATCTCTGCCCCCAGTGTCATGCCGTCCTCTCCTTCATCTGCCCCCAGATTCACGTTCCACCTCCACATTAAACTTACCTTCTCCTCCGCTCCCTCGCTGCTCTCTGCCCGCCTCTCTCGCTGACACATGCGGCTGAAGCAAGGAGCTGACACAGGTCAGCTCCTCGCTTCGCCGCTGCCCACCTCTCTGCCTGACACACGCGGCTGAAGCTGCTCGTGTGCTCGCTTCGCCGCTGCGTCTCTCTCTCTCTCGCTGACACATGCGGCTGAAGCGAGGAGCTGACCTGTGTCAGCTCCTCGCTTCGCTGCTGCCGCCGGCTCCTGGCTTGTACATCGCGTCTACAAGCCAGGAGCCGGCGGCAGCGGTGAAGCGAGGAGCTGACACAGGTCAGCTCCTCGCTTCAGCCGCATGTGTCAGCGAGAGAGAGACGCAGCGGGGAAGAGAGCACGCGAGCAGCTTCAGCCGCGTGTGTCAGGAAGAGAGGCGGGCAGCGGCGAAGCGAGGAGCTGACCTGTGTCAGCTCCTTGCTTCAGCCGCATATGTGTTCGACGCAGATCTGAGTTGAAATCGGGACATACCTCCCTCCAACCGGGACCGCGGGACATGTCACCCAAATCGTGACTGTCCCGCGGAAATCGGGACGGTTGGGAGGTATATATATATATATATATGTGCGCCCAGGGCTACATTCACACATTATCCCGCACATGGCCTTTTTCGTGAGTGTACACCTGAGGGTACTCTAATCGGGCACAGAAAGGACAAGTTCTAGTTTTTCTCAGATCATTCACAGACACTGTATATAGCCTGGCTGAAAGGATGAGATGGGAGAACCCCTTTAAAGTCTATGAGGCCATGAGCTGGCCATTTTATTAATGGAATCCTGTCATATGAATGAGTCCTTACACAGACATTACACATTCGGATGTGTGAAGAAGTCCTAATGTTGCGCTCTCTTCTCAGTCATTGATTTGTAATCTTTGATGAAGGGATTTATGTGCTCTGAAAGATTGCACACATAATATGTCTAATTCCTATAATACTTCTCTGCCACTTACACATTGGTATATTCAGAATTATGTTCAGTATACAATGTTCTAACAGAAGGAAGAGAATGAAGAGCATTGTATGAATCATTCCACAAGTCCAGTGCTAGTGAAAGGTTTGCTATACATCTCTGTGCCAGAAGGGGGCGCTCCAAGCTCAGAAACACTTTCCAGGACACAGTCAGTGATGTGGTTTAGGTGAGCAATAATGAGAATATCAAATAAAATCAATTATTGAGTCTTGTGTCCAGTCTGTGTACATCTTCAATACTCTGCAGCTCTAACAGCAATCAATGATCCACAAGAAGTAACAGTATGTCCAATCGAATGTAGTGCGTTTTATACATACGTATATCTGTAATGAAAATTATTTTATAATTCCTTTACACACATACACACCTTAAACTATAACGGATCTGGGGGAAAAAAATGGCACATGGATGATATAATGTATGTGGTCTGTGCCCACCATGGAGGGCTGCTTTAACATATTTGTGGGCCCAGGGCAAAGGTTTCATAAGTGTCTCCCCCCCTCATCACCACCACTTAGACATACCTGACACAAAAATTATAATACCCGCTCAGTATCCCCCATAATATAATGCCCCTTGGTGGTTCTTACACAGTATAGTGGCCCCTATAGTATTAAGACCCATCACACATTAACCTGCCCCTCCCAGCACTCAGGAGCCCCTCAGACAATCTCCCTCCATCTGCCCCCACAGTATAAAGTCCCTCTCCTGGTGCGTCCTCAGTATGTTCCCCTCCAATCACCTCCAGTACAAAAGTTTCAAATTAAAAAAACAAAACAGAAAAAAAAAAAACTAAACACTCAGCTTTTCCTGTTCCTTTCTGTCTGTTCCTGGAAGCTTCAGGAAGCAGAAAAAGCGATGTAAGTGACATCACCACATTCCACCGACTGCTCCCAAGACACCGGGAGCAGAGACAGGGGCGGATTGCTCCCCGTTTCACCACTGTATTCTATTCATCTGTGGACAAATGACACAGAAGAGCTGGAATTGGGATGGCTTAGAATAATGGGACAGAACTGTAAATGCTGGACTGTCCTGCTGTTCCAAAGTGGCCCTGCCTCCATGGAGCCATTTATTTCCTGGAGTGAGCCTGGGCCAAAAAATAACCAGGAAAAGGACCTGTCCCAAAGTTTTGCCCCGGGCTCACAGTCCCCTACATGGAGCTGTGAAAATACACTGGTGTGTTTATGGGACCATAGAAAATAATGGGTCTGTATGTTAGTCAGTTAAGACATGGCTACCACATTGAGAAAGAACATGTCCGTTTGCATTGAGCTGAATTCACTGAATTCAGGCATTTCATTCACTTTGATTGCCACAAGTATATAAAATCCAGCACCTAACAATACAGTCTTCCTTTACACTCAATTGTGAAGAAACGGGTGACTTACTGAATATCAGTGTGGTAAATACTGTGGCAACAAGTCAGTTTGTGAAATGGAGACCATGTGAATTGGAGTTGCCGAGTGCAGAGGCACATAGTGCACTAAAATCACCAATGCACTGCTGGTATGATAACTGCAGAGTTTCAGACCCCCCCAAACTGTACAATAGTAAGGAGCCTCTAGTATCCTCCGAGTCCTAGACCAGCTCTAGCCTGGATATAACGTGTCACATTGGGCCTAGAAGCATACAGGTTCCTTCTGATGTGATCCTGTAACACATTTACATTGCAGTTGGCACTGTAGTTCATATATGCTTGTAGGTTGCCAAAGCCAGCATTTAAACTAGTTTCATAAAAACTCAAATGGCGATAAATCTGGTGACCAGGCAGGCCAAAGAAGTTTTACAAGCTATAGGGTAGACATTCCTGGGAAACTCTTGCTGTGTGTGGATGAGAATTAGCCTGTGGAAAAAGCCGGCTGGACGCCCTGTCATGAGAGGCAACATATGTGACCACAGGATGCCCTACACATATCACTGAGCTGTTCATATCTCTAGTACCTGACTGGTGTATGCAATGGCTCCCATAACACATCAAAATGAATACTGAATATCTCAACAAGACTTCCTTAGTCAAAGCAGATCCAAAAAAAAAAAAAAAAAAATGTAATTGAAACAACCATTCAGCTTCAGTCAGTCCAATGATATGCCCCCTCTCAAAATCTGTGTGAGCGTAATTGCTGACCGCTAGCCATGCCTCCACGACACACTCAAAGCCTTGTTATAGGGCATTGGGGACACCTCGACCTGTATCCAATCAAACCACACCTGTAATACTTACATAACCATCCGAGGCATAACCACTGCAAAACTCGTCATGCAATCTAACTGTGTTTAATACTTTGTCAATTCGTGTATTAGACGCACATACATACATGTGCACATACTAAGAGGCCACTTTCTTAAACATATCCTCAATCTAGTAGAACGCTAAACCTTCTTTGGTCTTCATAATCAAAGATATATAATAGCATATACTGGTATCAGAGGACCCAGGGTGTGCCAAGAAAACATTCCACCAAAAACCACTACTCTACGTCCACCAGCCAGGACAGCTAACACCAACAGGAAGAGTTCATAGATTCATGCAACTTGCACTGAATTCTGAGTCACATCAATATAGGGTGACACATATCTGGATTTATCTTACTTGAAAACATGTTTCCATTGTTCAATGGTCCAATTTTAACCTTGAGGGGTTATAATATATATATATATATATATATATATATATATATATATATATATATATGTCCAGTTTGGGTGCTATTGGAGGCTAAGGAACAATAAGTTGAATAGTCAAACATTAGTTTGAGCACCAGTTGTATTGAGCAGCATTTTGCTTGACCATGTTGTGCACCGCCTGTTCCTCAGAATGATTCTTGACAGCCTCCTTTGACTCTTGTCACCGCGTGCATTACGTCCACAGGGTGTCTCTTTAGTGGATATTTATACTCACCCCACACTTTGTGCAATTGTTTTGAGGGTACACAAAAAGTCACAAAAAGGTGCTGGTCTTGTTTAGTCTAGCATCAATGACCATGACCTTTGTTTGCAGTCACTCAGATTACTTGGTTTTCCCCATTCTAATGTGCAGTTACACAGACTGATCCATGGATTATGAGCGTGTGTGTATATAATATAGGGATGGTTGGTGTATGGTTATCGTGTCCACCATCACTTACCTCTTTATTATGTGTTAAGTGGACACAGCACAGATTTGCCCTATTAGTCTGCATGCAGTCATACAATTGGTTGCAAGCATTTAAATAACTAGATCACAAGCAGAATTCCATCGTGTGCACCCGGCCCTAATGTTCCAAATCCACAATTACTTTCCGGAGTTACAAAGGATTTGGAGTTCAGTAATTTTCTGCCTTTTAAATGACTTTACAGGAATAAATATGTGGACAACTGATTAGCAACGAGACTATGGAGGAGACACAGCCAGGCTGGCACACTGCCACCAGGAGCATAAATTATAGCGCTGAACAAAATCAATCAATAAAACCTACAAAAGCAGGAGCAGGCGCTGAAATTCAACAAAGAACCACACTGAGCCCCAAAATGTGCAAAGGTCTACGGTTCAAATGAAGAGGGTGTCGCACCACATACCTTATAAACTATTACGTCCCAATACCATAGATCACCAGGAAACTCTCTTGACAACACTTAAAGTCTTCAATGTCTTCTGACAGTTCTTACTCATCACCTACACTCACCAGCCACTTTATTAGGTACACCATGCTAGTAACGGGTTGGACCCCCTTTTGCCTTCAGAACTGCCTCAATTCTTCGTGGCATAGATTCAACAAGGTGCTGGAAGCATTCCTCAGAGATTTTGGTCCATAGACATGATGGCATCACACAGTTGCCGCAGATTTGTCGGCTGCACATCCATGATGCGAATCTCCCATTCCACCACATCCCAAAGATGCTCTATTGGATTGAGATCTGGTGACTGTGGAGGCCATTGGAGTACAGTGAACTCATTGTCATGTTCAAGAAACCAGTCTGAGATGATTCCAGCTTTATGACATGGCGCATTATCCTGCTGAAAGTAGCCATCAGATGTTGGGTACATTGTGGTCATAAAGGGATGGACATGGTCAGCAACAATACTCAGGTAGGCTTTGGCGTTGCAACGATGCTCAATTGGTACCAAGGGGCCCAAAGAGTGCCCCACACCATGACACCACCACCACCAGCCTGAACCGTTGATACAAGGCAGGATGGATCCATGCTTTCATGTTGTTGACGCCAAATTCTGACCCTACCATCTGAATGTCGCAGCAGAAATCGAGACTCATCAGACCAGGCAACGTTTTTACAATCTTCAATTGTCCAATTTCGATGAGCTTGTGCAAGTTGTAGCCTCAGTTTCCTGTTCTTAGCTGAAAGGAGTGGCACCCGGTGTAGTCTTCTGCTGCTGTAGCCCATCTGCCTCAAAGTTCGACGTACTGTGCGTTCAGAGATGCTCTTCTGGCTACCTTGGTTGTAACGGGTGGCTATTTGAGTCACTGTTGCCTTTCTATCAGCTCCAACCAGTCTGGCCATTCTCCTCTGACCTCTGGCATCAACAACGCATTTCCGCCCACAGAACTGCCGCTCACTGGATGTTTTTTCTTTTTCGGACCATTCTCTGCAAACCCTAGAGATGGTTGTGCGTGAAAATCCCAGTAGATCAGCAGTTTCTGAAATACTCAGACCAGCCCTTCTGGCACCAACAACCATGCCACGTTCAAAGGCACTCAAATCACCTTTCTTCCCCATACTGATGCTCGGTTTGAACTGCAGGAGATTGTCTTGACCATGTCTACATGCCTAAATGCACTGAGTTGCCGCCATATGATTGGCTGATTAGAAATTAAGTGTTAACGAGCAGTTGGACAGGTGTACCTAATAAAGTGGCCGGTGAGTGTAGATTGGATTCTTTGGATGTAGATTTTTATCAAAATCTCAAAAATGGAAAAGATACTATTGTTAAAAGAGAATTAAAGAGGACCTTTCATGTCCCTGGGCACATGCGGTTTTATATACCGCTAGAAAGCAGCCGATGCGCCGAATTGAGCACACTGTCAGCTTTCCCGTTATGTGGCTCGGTGGTAGAGCTATCGGTGCAGTTACGGAGAGCTGTTCACTGTCAGAAGGGCGTTCCTGACAGTCTAGCTCGGAATGCCCCTCCTAACAGTACTGTCTGTAGAGCTATACTGTGAGGGGGGGCGGTCCTTACTGCCCAGCCATGATGCTGAGCGGTGAAGAACGCCCCACCCAGTCCTAGTCTATACTGTCAGGAGGAGGAAGGTGGCGTTCCTCAATGCTCAGCATCATGTTAGGAGGGGCGTTCCAAGCTAGACTGTCAGGAACACCCTTCTGACAGTGAAGAGTTCTCGGTAACGGCACCAATAGCTCTTCCACTGGGGCACATAATGGCACACTGTTGGCTTTCTAGCGGTATGTAAAACCGCATGTGCCTGAGGACATAGAAGGTCCACTTTAAAGCTGAACTGCATGTGGTAATGGTACTATGAGCTCTTCTCATTCACTTCTAAGCAGGAGGCCTAAGGTTGGCCATACAATTTAGATTGCACATCCGATTGACGATGGGAATGTTCCCTCTATAAACATTGACAATTAAACTGCTGGATCAGGGGCTGTTTTAGTTGTCAAAAAAGAATCATAGTGAACCTGCACAAGTTGGCAGATGATTGGTTAAAAAAAGGCCAAACATTTTGGTTATTTATTGTTCTACATAACTATGAATTGACAAATGTTTGGTAACCATATTGTCTGTGTAGGCTTTCATTTGTTAAAAAGTTTTGACAAAGAAGAAAAAAAAAAAGCCAATCATTGGTATTTTCAACCACTAGCCAAACAAAAATATCCAGTATAATATAGTGAAGATCACTAAATACTAGCTAATGCCTAGCACCATCCATCTGTCATACTGCTGAACAACAAAGCAACTGGACACTTTTGTAGCTGTAAAATGTGTCCGTACACTATAATATAGCTTGTTTAGACTACATTAGGTAGCCCCCTTCTCAGTTTAATACCCTCTCAGCTGAAGCGACATGACAAGTAAGTACAGGACAAACCAGAGATGCACTCACAGCTAAGCCACAAAGCTTATTAGCCACAAAACTCAAACACTCACCTCTGAAGACTCATCGTCTCTGACACAGTACCTACTCATCACCTCCCAACATGACCTTTGGCAACACAGATCAACCACTACCATGTTCATTCTCTCAGGGCTATGACAAGCATGGTGAACATTTGGAGTTGAATGTCACTGGTGATGCCATCAGCATCTTCTAGCACTAGAGAGATGACATCAGGGTCATCTGTCAGATTACCAGCCACCTCCTGTGTCAGCTTGCATAGAATACTCACGATAAAAACCCAAGTATCAATATGTACCGTATTTTTCGGACTATAAGACGCACCTAGGTTTTAGAGGAGGAAAATAGGGAAAAAAAATTTGGAAGCAAAAAAATGGTAAAATATTTAATATATGGGAGTTGTAGTTTTGCAACAGCTGCAAGGCCACATTGACAGGTGACCCTGCAGCTGTACGGGGATGCATAGAGTGTTGTTTTTTTTTGCGGGGCCAGAAGTACTTTTTAGTTATACCATTTTGGGGACTATCTATTGCTATCTATCTATGATATATGATTTTCTACTTTTATATATATATTCTAGGGACAGGAGGTGATTTAGAACTTTTATTTATTTCATATTTTTAAAGCTTTTTTTTTTTGTTTTTTTGGTTTTTTTTTACTATTTTATTCCCCCCCCCCCCCCCCATAGACCCAGCCGCAATACTAATATAGCAGTGACAGGCCTGGGAGCCTTCATTAGGCTCCCGGCTGTCACCCGAACAGGTCGGCTCTTGCGATATCGCCGCGCAGGAGCCGGCCTGCAACTTCACAGGTACGGGGCCGGTGGGGACCGGCCCCGGGGGAGAAGGGGCCGCTGATACAGACTACAGACCCGGCATCCGCTGTACTAGAGAGACGGATGCCGGCGAGGGATAGACGCCATCACAGGTGCCGGGGCCTGAGACATCGCTGCGCTCCTCTGCCCTGCATGAAGCCAGCGGCGGGGGGACGGAGGAGCGAAATAGCATCGCCGCTGCTGGCTTCATGCAGGGCAGAGGAGCGCAGCAATGTCTCAGGCTCCGGCGTCTATCTCTTGCCGGCATCTGCCTCTCTATTACGGCGGGTGCCAGGCGCCACATTCGGACTATAAGACGCACCCTTCTTTTCCCCCCAAATTTGGGGGGAAAAAAAGTGCGTCTTATAGTCCGAAAAATACGGTAACTTTATCCTGCCTGGGCTCAGTAAAGTTATTTCAGGAATTCTACATATCGTATGATCAAGATTTTGGATCAGTCGTTCTCTGTCAAAAACTACAGTAGACACCATCTCTCTTATTACACTATTAGAAAGACTGTGTTGCTTCCTCAAACATCAGTTTTGAAAAAGACACCAAATAGACCTTCTAATGCAAAAATAAGACTTCAGGTTTTACTACATCCAGTGCCATGAACATCCAAGTAGGCACCAATATTGTAGGCAGAGGAGGAACTGCCCAATACAAGAGACATAAGTGGAAGAAAAAGAAGCAGACTATCGAAGTATCAAAAAACAAACAAACAAAAGACACAACGTTGTCATGGAATATAATAAGGTTTCCAAAATCTAGGAAGAGGAAACAGAGGAGCCTACAGGCTTAACGTCTGCAAACAAACCAGAAGGTTTGTATAATCCAATATGCAACTGCACAAGATAAGGGGCTGTTCCGTTGGTCATCAGTTTAAGCGATCCATCTTACAAAAAACAGAGGATTTAAAAAAAAATAAAAAAAAAATGGACTTTGACGATCATCCATTTCCATGCGATCAGTTTATATTCTGCAGAAACTGATCTGTTTTTATTCAATATAGACTAGATCAATATGCGTTGTGTACAGCCTCTTACCCATATCTGTTGCACAGATTTCCCAAACAAGTTTATGCAAATAATTTCACCCCTTTTAAAAACAGGGGTCTTTGGATGGTGTTCACTTTGAGTAAAATTATATATTTTTTATTTTATTTTACATGTATGGCAGATACAAGCATTCTATTTAAACATTTTTTTTCGTTTTGTTAGTATTTTCTATTATCCATTTCTTTCGTAGTCCAGCCTGTTTTATTATCAAATCACCAGTCTCCCATATATTGTATACTTTTACAGCCTGGCTTCCCAGCGCTGTTTAATATGTCCATTTTACCACACAGAATCACAGTGTAACTGCTCACTCCGCCCCCATCCCCTTAGTGGTTCCGCCCGGCATAACTGTAACACTGGACTATTGTATTTTATTTAGAGTCTGAGGAAGGTCACTACCGACCAAAAACATTTACTCTACCCTATATGCACTTGTGAATAAACCGTGATTGAGTTTGATATATCCGTGCGGAGTCCATCATTGTATTACACAACAGACACCTGGCAGCAGGGCCTGTGGCGAGAGACCCTCTTACAGCGTAATCTCAATAAACATTGAACCCTTTCCTCTTCACAAACAATTTTTCCAATTGGACATCTGGTTATTTGAGTTGGGAGGAGCACAAGCCCTGGTTTTAGCTACCCACCCATATTACTACTACAGCAGCCACAGTCCTTGGGACAGCTGGTTATCCAACTGGATGCGACCCCCATGTCAGGCTCTCTTTGCTGTTAGTACAAAGATTTAGCCCTTACGGGAAACAGTGAAGTGTCCCCAGGAATTTTGGGGTCACACTGGTCTAACGTACTATCCTATGGTTCCAACCAGGAGCACACTACTTCCGTTTTTGCCTTCCTCTACATGATCTATTATTATTACTGGTAATAGAAAAAAAATACAGGGATTTTACCACACACTGCAATACAGTAGTGCTATGCTAACCGTGCACACTGTATGGGCCACTATTTGGTTCCAGTGCAAAGTTCAGTCACGGTGCTGTTCTGACAGAGCTTGGTCCAGACACAACATCAGTAGCAGACAAGGCAGCTACTATGGGGACCAACAAACTAATAGGCACGTGACTATATACTGTGATGTCACAGTGTTGTGTGTGCATTATCACGGTGTACACTATCCCTGTACTATGACTATACTGTGCATATTATTCTGGTACTATAATAGTCTGGTACTGTGACATCATTGTGTGCATTATCCCAATACCATAAACTCCACCTAAACATTATCCCTGTGTGTAAAGACTAAAAGAAAATCATACAAAATTTTTACTCAAAGGACAGTTTACTAATTCTACGAACGCCAGCTCTTTCCAGCTTTTCATAGGCACTACTGCACGGATTTCAGCTCAGGTGGAATTTTTCTCTACCCCGCACTAGTTCCTGAGCAATTAGTTTTGGTGCCCGATATGCCAATTACTTTTCTACTATCAATTGGGTGGACTTGGGCTAGAGAAGACAAGATGGGGGGTTGATTCTCAGAGCTGACACCATTTGCCTCTTTTTGGACAGAGCTCAGACTCACACTGGAGCTATTGTAGGTTGTGAAAGGTCCTCTTTTAAAAAGTGGTCATGGTAGAGTGGGGACCCATTATAAATTTTGCTATGGGGTCCCATTGTTTCACCTGTGCACAACACTGTAATTTCAATTCACACTATATGGTCCATTGAAGTCATTGAGGTGTTAATGCCAATACTAAACACTCCATGGTCCAAACTTAGTGCATACTACATGTTCTGGTATGGCTCAGGCATTGTTGTGATGCCAGAAAACATGGTACAGGCCTAAAGACTGTGCGGTGCCACGCTAGTTATGCTGTGAACATGGCCAGGCCATAGCGTGCCATGAATGGACACTAGTCAGTGATATCAGCTGGCAAGGCCATAGCAAGAACTGACCTGTGCTCATAATTGTTTACCCTGCATTACTTCTAACCCCCCCAGATGTACATTGGCATGTTAGAGCTAACACCAGGACCCCAGGATGTGATTTTTAGTGTGACGCTGCACAGCCCCCCACCTCTTCTGTCACAGTTCATGGTACAGGCAGTCTGTGTGCTGCCTGCGGCCCCCAGACCGCTGCTGTCACCACCACTCACCTAACACACAGCGACACTTCCATGATACAGTGTGTAGTACTGCCCAAGGCAAGTAGTACTGCGTTGGCCATTTAACCCTTTCACTGCTTTGCCTGGCCAAACATCACAATGGCTTCTGATAACAAAGGGTATGTCTGTGGGAGAAGGGCACCTGAGCTCAGATATGTCACTTCATATTAATTTGTATGTGCCCCCCCAACTTCATATGCAAATATAATAATTAACATCATAAATAAAACGGACTATATGCAAATGTGAATCATGCATAATGATGAGGGTGGGACAGTTCCTTATCTATGTATGCAGAGGTCTCTCTGGACCTGTGAACTGAGGAGACAGGACTGTGCAAGGAGATAACATTGTGTCTTAGGTTTAGGGGTCACTTTGCTTATGAATGTTACTTTAACTGCTGATCATAAAACAAATCACTTCTGTTCCTATATACTTCAGGTTCCTGCTTGTCCTAGAATTTTATGTAATAAAATGGCTTTGTAGGCACAAAGCCTGCAAAAATAACCTGACAGGATTGTCAGTCACTGTGCGTCACTGGTGCTGCACATGAAGAGTTAACGTCGAAGTCTGTCTGAATTCTAATTGCCTGTAACGTGCTGCCCATATCATACTGGACATCTTCTCAGGAGACATCAATCACTGCTGGTGTCAGCTAGGACCTTGCGATTGTCCTAGTGAGTGAAGACTACAAGTATGTGAGAGCTCCTGTGGGCTCTGCCAGCCTCTAATACGCTTCATCCTCAGCATTAACTTTCCTCCTTCCTGGTACCTTGACCTCCATCACCCCAAGAAGAACTAAGCAGTGCATTTCCCACTCATGGATAACCCCATTACCGACAATATTCCAAGTAGTCTTTTCTTCAGGATACCTGAACGCGTTTTCCATCTAAAGAAGGAAAATGACTCAGCCAGTATCCAGACCAGTGCAAAGACTAATTTTTATTGTGCTGCAGTTTTAAAAGGTGTTTTTTGTTTTATTTTTAATGGATTTGACGTATCTGAAAAAACTATCAAGATAAAAGGAAAAGAGGTTTATGCCAAAAATGACACTTGAAAGTCGGAATCTATAGTTCTGTATAAACTTAACCTAAAACTACATCAGATTTTCACGAAAGTCCTATAAGTAGATACAGAGAAAAGAAATAAAAAGGAGAGTCAAAATATTAGACTAATGGACCGTCAAAGAATAGGTGTTGTCCTATTTTTAATCTGTTTTCATCGATACATCAATAGGCTTAAATCTATGAGGGAATCTATGGAAACGTTTCCCCTCACATTCAAACAGTGGTGAAAAATGTTTCAACGCTCGTGTGAATGTAGGCTTAATTGTAGACTGTGATAACCCTAGGGGGTTCATAGCAAGTTTTTTGGGGGGTTGTTTAGAAAACGCTCAAGCTTTGTTTGTAACAAGCAGAACAGTGTATAGTCATTACCTTGGGGGTACTTGGTGTTATATACAGTCCAGTCATATTAATGTGACCACCGCCTACTTTTGACGTCAATGTTAAATAACCAATCACAGAAGGCACGTGTCGTCAGCCATCTGGGTGCACTCATCATTGTGGAAGGCACAATGGATCAACACAGGTATGCATCTATCCTTGCGCACCATGTTCACCCCTACATGCGAATTGTTTTTCCTCAGGATGATTGCATCTACCAGCAGGACAATGCGACGTGTCATAAAGCTCGCAGTATATGTGCATGGTTCGAGGAGCATCAGGATGAGTTTACCGTACTCCCTTGGCCCGCAAATTCCCCGGACTGGAACCCAATCGACAATCTGTGGGACCCCCTCGATCCGGTTTTTCGCGCCATGGATGCTCAACCGGGTAAACCTAGAACAGCTGACCATAGCAATGGAGTCGGCATGGCTCAACATCCCAGTGAACATCATCACAACATCCCCTCTCTTCCTGCACGTCTCGCAGCACTCTGCTCTGCCAAAGGTGGTTATTCTGGATTTTGACAGGTGGTCACATTAATGTGACTGGACTGTGTATATTAGTAGGGGGTTTTGCTTAGAAAAACCATTAAAAAGAAAACTGCAAACTTTTTCCTTACCCAAACTGTAGACAAGGTTGGAAGTTCACAACAGTGTACAATCTCAATGTAGAGTTATGTCAAGCACCAAACACATGGATCATCACTACATGAACCACCAAAGATCAATCTAATCTACCTATTTCAGCTACTTCAGGTGTTACTCCTTCACTGATGTTTAGGGGTACCTCTAAGTAATGTGGCATGTAATGGTCATCTCTCTTTAGCAGCAAACCCACAGGAAGCATGGCAAAAAAACAATAGAAAGGATGAAAAAGTCAATGAAATAGAGGTGACCGATAGTCCATTGAATGGGCTCTATAGATACACAAGTGACTCCACACAATGACATGAAATCAAATATCCACAGCAGTGTCCTTCCTAGGCCGATGACCCGTAACTAATCTCTAAGCGCTTCACACGCATGGACACACAGTGCAGAGTCATCTGCACACAAGAAAGGGTTAATAATCCATTAAATAACTGGAGACTGGAAAGCTGAGATAAGAGGGGAGAAATGAAAGATAAATGGAGGAGAAGAAGGGAGGGAGCCACAGACAGAGAGCAAAATACAAATGAGAAGGAAAAAAAAAAAGCCTCCAAGAGAAAGAAAAGCCTTGGACATAAATCAGAGAGATAACGGTCAAGGGGTATTTATCTCCAATATGACACAAACCAGGAAAAGGAAGCAATTGCTAAGGGTGCACACAGCATGACGGAGCTACCAAATAGAGTGTAAGCTCTGCAGGGGAAAAGCTGCAAATTAACTACACTCATTTATAATGCACCAATATGTCAGGGCTGTCCAGAAAAGCGATATCCATCATATCCCCGCATCTTTACAAAATCATCATAAACCCAAACAGTCAATCAATAAGGAAGTATAAATTACAGTATAACGGATGTAATGGGCGGGGGTGATGGGTGCAGACTGTTTAAAAGCAGGAGCCATATAAAATCCAGGAGACACCCCTTCCCCAACCAATCATGTGTTGGTTTATTGTGCCATCTTATAATCCATATAAAATCCAGGAGACACCCCTTCCCCAACCAATCATGTGTTGGTTTATTGTGCCATCTCATAATCAATTTCAGTATTGTAACAGAAGTGTAACACAGGTGTCACAGCCCCGCCCCCTGCTACCAATACATATATATTAATATAATTATGATATGTTCATCGGATTTACACACCTTATACTATAGTAACAGCGATTCCATCTATTAACGCTAGCAACCAGTCTATACATCATGTCTGAAAGGCTGTCACAGTCCCACCTCCTGCTCCTGACTTCATTGAATATGATCGTAATATAATTACACTGCCATGACATCTACCCATCTACAGCTGAAGCCCCACATTGCGGAAACGTAGTTTTTTTTTGTTGCAGATTTTGCGGTGTGTTTTTGGGGGTTTTTTTGAGCCAAAGCCAGGAGAGGATTGAGCAGAAAGTAGAAGGTATAAGAGCTCCCTAGATATTTTCTATTCCTTTTCTAGCCACTTCTGCCTTTGGCAAAAAAAAAAAAAGGCAGCGAAAGCTGCAGCAAAAAAAAGCTGCCTTTCTGCAACGCGGAGCCTCAACCAAAGGAGACATTCAGATCACATTTTTTTACATCTATTTAGCAGATCTGTTTAATAGATGCAAATATGGACACAAAAGTATGTCTATCCGTTTGCACAGAAATCAATGTAATAAATATTTGTATCTGTTTGGTTTGTTGTCGATGAACACAAAATTTAGTACACCATGTGCCTGTGCAAAAAATAGAATTTTTTTTTTATTTTTTTTTTATAAATATGACCATCCTTTTACAAGCACAAAAACACATTGCTTTTTTTTCCCTCTCTCCCCAGAGTTTTTGCTGCGTTTTTTTCTTCCCCTATTAAAATATATAGGGTAAACTATTGCGATTCCATAGCTAAAATTAACATGTTGCATGAAAAACACGTGCATTTTGAAAACTAAGTTCTTCTGGAACTTTTTTCCACAATGTGTGGTTGAGATTAAACAAAATCTCATTCAGTTTAGCACTGTAGTACGTATGGTTTTGTTCCCACAACACGAAGACTTACCCCTTGTTCACATCTGCATTCTGTATTCCATTCGGGGAGTCTGCATGAGGACCCCCTGAATGGAATACCAAATGCAACTGCAAGCACTGTGCAGTAAAAGCACACGGACCCCAAAGATTATAATAGGGTCCGTGTGCTTGCCACGCGCTGCCTGCATGAATCACGCGGACAGGAAAGTAGATTGTGAACTGCTGTCCACATGATCCCTGCGGAGATCTGGCGGCAAGAACACAGACCCCATTATAATCTACGGGGTTCGTGTGCTTTCACTGTCACACCATTTGCTGTTGCGTTCGGTATTCCATTCGAGGGGTCCTCATGCGGACTCCCCCGGCGGAACACCAACACAGATGTGAACGAGGCCTTAATCTGAAAGTGCTTTTATGATTCTGGTAACCAATTTGAAGATATCAGTGGGCATCAGACACACAGCACCCCCAACAATCAGCTGTTCTCAACAATCGATACACAGAAAATGAAGCAGGGGAAGCAGACTGCTCTGTTCTCGGCAAACCCACACTGATGCAAAACACTATAGTGTGAATAAGGTCTTAGAACACTTACTTCAAATCTTCCCCCATGTACATCGTCCATGTATGCATATTCTCAAGGAAGAGACAGAAATAAACCACTGCAAGACAGCTCTGGTGGAGAAGTCTCTCTTAAATGGATTGGGCATGTTGAAATCAAAGATCTTTTCTTAAAGGGGTTGTCCAAGAAAAAATAATACTAAACCCCTTTAAATAATGACTGTATGAAATGTGTTTTTTTAGTTATTTAAAAATAAAGATATTTGAGGACAATTACAATGGAAAACTGCTGCATCTAAAATATAGTCCATATCACTATAAGAAAGGCCATATTACCTAATGTACAGCAAGGGGTTATTACAAGATGTAGACAAGTCTAAGAGGTGCATGGAATCGATTGTATCAAAAGGAGAGCGGCTATTTCAGTAGTACATGCGTATCTCTAAGTTTGGTACTGAATTAGATAAAATACCTTAGTACCAGTACTGGTTTCTTTGCTACCGCATCAGCTTTAATTCAGTTGATAGTTGTTTCTCTAGTTAATATTTCCAGCTATATCATAGTGTAGACAAGCATTTTATCAGGCTCGGAGACCCACACTGTCTGCTACAATGAAGCTGCTAAAGTGCTTGGGGGAGCTGAAGATTCTGCTGACTTTTCTGAAGAAGGTCAACAGTGCAAAAGTTGACACGAGTTCTATTAACCATTTTAAGTCAGGTTTTTTTTGGTTTTAAAAACACACCATGTGGGACCTTGGCCTAAGAGGAACAATTGATACTTCTAGATTTGCATTCACTCCTGTGTTTGGCTAAATACTGCACTAATATAGTCTTCATGATTCCAGTCTAAGGCTATATTCACACAACTGTATTCATTTCTCAGCCGGTGAAGATAATAAATCAATGCGTTTTTAGGCATCGTTGTGTACTCGTTTTGAATCCATTCTCTGTTAGTTTGTCAGTTTTGGGTACTCAAGCATCATCAGTTTTTAATTCACAATGGACAGTTCATAATTTTTATTTTATTTTTTTGCTTCAACCCACCAATTTATTTTAAACAGATGCAACTCAGAGGTCAATAACTGTAAACAGACAAAGATAGAACATGTCTAGGGTTTTGTTTTTGTTTTTTTTCTTTTATAAATGGCTATTATTTCTCTCTCTATCAACAAAAATGGACATGTGAATACATTCATTCACTCTCATTGCTCTTAAAAAGGTCATGTGACGCCGTAGGGCCTAACAGTTTTTCAGACCAGAATCATAACAAGAGTAAATCTGACCTCACCAATCAAAATTTCTTGTAGGTCTTCATTAGAGATTAGTCAGTGTAATAACTGGAGTTGCCCTTTTAAAGATCTACTCCTAATTTCTCCTAAACATTCAGAAATGACAGCCAGATATCTCCAAAATTCATTCTGAAGATCAAGAAAACGTAAGATGCAAAAAAAAAGAAGAAATTACATGTAAAACTTAAAAAAAAAAATTAAAAAAAAAAATGGTGTGGTGAAGAAGAGGGTCACACATGTAACTGGCTGGTTACCCACAACCCCTTACTACTTGCCATCTTGTCTGTTTACATATCACAATAACGTTATCTGAAGCAGCCACATATTCGGGCGACAATTATAATAAATGTGGTGGCTGTGAAAAGATTGCTCACCCCCCACCCCTCATTTTTATTTTCACCACTCTTGCAAGTTTTCTAAAAGTTGTGACCTTTCTAATCCAGAAAACTGGCAAACTGTGTTGCAGAAACACAGATTTTTTTTCTTGTAGATTTTGTTGCGTTTTTTTGAGCCAAAACCAAGAATGGCTACAAATGGATGGGAAATATACAGGAAGCTCAAACTTAACTTTTGCTCAATCCACTCCTGGCTTTGGCTTAAAAGACCCACAACGTAGGACCTTAGCCTTAGTGAACAACTTCAACAACAGACTTATTGCAGAGGGGGTTTTTTTCCGCAATGACTACAAGTCATCAGGCTGGAGTCACATGTGCAGTTTACAAAAATATAAAAATGTGTGCATTTTTGTGAAGAAAAGCACTGTACAAATCCAGCCTAAATAGCTGTTCTGGCCTTAAGATATTGGACCAGGACTGTGTGTGTGTGACCTCCTCTACAATAGAGTCTCCCATTCAGTCCCAATATGAAGGCACCCGTCCCAGCAGCATGCATTTACCCCACTCTATTATGTAATAGAGTCCGTTTCCTCCGACTCCTCTATCCTCTCAATCACCCCCCACCCTCACAGATCCCGCTGTTTAGCATCATTATTGGTGTCAAATTAAATGACCTTCTGTGACAGCAGAGTCTAGCGCATGATATCAGGAGGGACTGGGAAGAAAAATGGCACCGTGCGGCGTCTTTAAAATAAAAAAAAGCCAAAGAGTAAATTACCCTGCCTGAAAGGGAGCAATAATTAGCCCTGAGTAGCTTATTAAAAGGAGGTCACAGGCCAAGCAGCCATCTGGGATGTGTGTTTTCTACTGATTGTTTTTACACGGATCCACACACTGTATTAGCTTTCATGTCAATGCACCTGCCGAACCCACTGGGGACCAGTTAACTCCTTCCCTGCTGGAAGCCATTCATCTTCCTGTATCGCTATGTGTTCCTTATACCGCAAAGCTTGCAATCGAAGTTCTAAAACTAAAAGCTGTCTATGATGCTCCCAACAGATCTTCAGGAAAATACTTTGACTTGAGGCAGGTTTCCTATGTTAGATCAAACTGAAAGACATCCAAATCTTCATTACTACCAGAAGACAGGTCACCACCTACCATGAAAAGTACCTTTAGTTATGTCCCAGACATTTCTCTACATTTAATATAAAACATAAGAATTTAATAAAAAACTGGCGGAAATTTCTTCAGCTCATTCATCCTCATTGTGAAAAATTTCTGAAAGTCAATAATTTAGTGAAACCTGGCTTTCTGAAAGTAGATTTGTCTCATGGATAGAATAAAAGCTACAGAAAAGAACCATTTGTCACAATCTTTCCTGCCATGTTTGCAGCATTTGTGACACAATCGATACACAAGTTCCATTGTCAGCTAATGAAGTCCACGAAGGAGTTAAATATCATGTGAGGGATAAAGGCACAGGAGAGGAAAGGGTTAATTCAATCGCCTACAACTCCGATTTATTAGATCAAACATAGAAATAAAACATTGCACAGTCTAATACTAATTATTATCCAAAATGTCTTATTTATCAGATTAAATCAGACGGAGGGGGAGGGAGAAGGCATTTTGTAATTTCCATTCAGTGGGATTAGCAGCTACAGAGGAGCCTGGATTCGGCCCCCCTACCCGAGCGGTTTTTGGAACAGTTATTGTACTGCGGTCTGATAGCCGTCTTTAATGATAACGCAGGCGGTATAGCGTGTGTAAAGCTAACACAGCGGGCAACAAGGTTAAAATACAGAAACAGAGTTGCGCTTTCATGGTCAAAACAAGTATAACATTACCAATATTTTTTCACGTCACAGCAATGTAACCTGTCCTTTAAACCAATAGACCTAAGTGTTGGTGAGAATATAATTGTCTGTAAACTAGATTTGGAACACGCTGGACTGTATGGTAGCAGAATACTTAACCCCCTTAGACTACAACCATAGGGGGGTCTCAGTGTGGAGACGCTTGTACTGTGGGGTGTTTTCTTACAGGTATTGCAAGAGAATGCGAAACATTTGTTGTGCCTAGATGGATGTCAAGGGGCAGAACACTGCACTGGCTGAAGTGTGATGTTGGGTTAGATCAGGACAAGGGTGTGTGGTATACAAAGAGAGACATTTGCACCCTTCAGGCAGTTCATATGCAGACAGTAATCGGGTTAATTGGTTCTGTCTGTCCCATGGAAGCAGCCATAAGAACTTGAGGCCCAGTTGGAGTACAGTCGAGAGAGTCACCTGAGAACAGAGTTCATACCCAGTGGTTTAACTAATGTCTTGTGGTCCCCGATGCAATCTTTTGTCTGAGGCCCCCTACCACATCCCTACAGCGAATTCTTGATAGTGATGGTTACAGTGCTATGGAGTTTAATCCACCTTAGTGTGGTTAGGGTAATCTGTGGGTCTCCTTGGTTTTTGGGCTAGATCAGGGGTAGGGAACGTATGGCTCTCCAGCTGTTGCAAAACTACAATTCCCAGCATGCTTACTTGCTCTGCTGTTCTTGGAACTCCCATTGACATGAATGGAGCATGTTGGGAGTTGTAGTTTCACAGCAGCTGGAGAGCCGAAGGTTCCCTACCCCTGGGCTAGATGGAAGCTGCAATCTCAATACTGATGCAAGAGCTAATGGGCCCCCTAAGGCTCCTAGGCCCGGTGCAACTACACCTTCTACACCCCCTAAAGTTAAGCCGCTGGCTTATATCAGGGAGATTCCTGCATCTTCTCTATACAGAGTTGTGTGACTTATTCTGCATGGTTTACCTATTACTTGGTCTTGGTTCCGTCAAAGAGTGTTTGGCAGTTTCTTGGGTCCAACTACACTACACAAAGCTGCCAGAAGTGAGATGGAGGATCCGCTGGGACATAGTGGCTGTGGCAGCCAGCCTGAGCAAGTACAACACCATAAGGCCTGCTTAAACCAGTCATATTCTGATAGACAGTATTGGTCAACTTTGAGCATAGATGTGTGGAGACAGAAAGTGGGAAAGATTTACTAATAAAAATGTGCTAGAATTTGGTTTCATGCTCAATTTTATTTTTGCCAATGTCTTGGATTATTGTTCAGGAGTTAAAACTTAAAGAGGACCTTTCACCATCTGGGACACATGCAGTTTTATACACCGCTAGAAAGCAGACAGTGCGCTGAATTCAGCGCACTATCGGCTTTCATGTTCTGTACCCCAGGTGAAGAGCTATCAGTCCCGGTAACGAAGCCTTTCACCATTGGAAGGGCGTTTCTGACAGTCAGTCAAGAACGCCCTTCCTCACAGTAGTGCCTATACTGTGAGAGCAGTGAGGAACACCTCCCCAGTACTCATCTATGGACGAGTACTATCAGTGGGAAGGGGGGGGGGGTGTCAAGGTCAAGTTATTTGCTTGGTTACAGCATGGCTAGGGAGAACTTCAGAGTGTCATCTATCAAATACAGAGGCTTCGTGGTTAGCACTGTTGGCTTTCAATGCCGGGGCCCTGAGTTTGAATCTGACCACAGGTATGTAGCTTTTATGTTCTGCCCTTGTTGGCATGTATTCTCTCTGGGTTCCCCAATTTTCTGCGACATGTCAAGAATATATTGATAAGTAAATTGGCTTCCCATAAAAACAACTGAACTTTGTGGGTGTTGGGGCTGAGCACCAGCAAGACAGCCACCAACTCCCATGTTTGTCATGGTCATGAAGTCGATTACAAAAATGGTCAAACATTTACGCATTTTTTTTTTTTTTTTTTTTTTTTTTTTTTTACTTTAAACTTTGATACCAGTTTGAGAATGAAATGTGAGTTGGCAAGCGATTGTGAAGGAAATAATTCCAACATATTTACAGACATACAAATGGCTACCGAATGCAAACTCCTTAAAACTTAAAATCAGCTCCAGACTTATCTTCTGAAATAATAACAGGCCACATCAGACCATGAAACTGCTCCAAATACAATACTTCTGAATCAGTGACATTAGAGAGACTATTGTTTGTTTTGTTTTTTTGTTTATTGGTTTGTTTTTTTTTTTTAAGGTTGCCAATTCTAGATGGTTAATACAATATATTTTTAAAATTAAAAAATGAAAGTCTACACATCAATAATATCTTGATAGCTTTGTTCCAAACCTACCATGCTAGAAGCTATATTATGAAATTTTTGCCACTGTCCAAATACTTTTGGGCACAACTGTATACATCTGAATGTCCCTATTGCCCCACAACAAGTAGACCAAACAGATCAATCCCTGGCCATGTGTACTGATGAGGAGCACAGCAATGAAGCCAGGCCGGAAGCCTTGATGACACAGAGAGGTCTCATTTCAGCAATTAGTCATTGTGTCAGATCTAATAAATTCTCTGAAGGACTTTGGGAGCTGAGATACAGTGTGGTTAGCATGAAATATTCCTCTGACAATGGGGTGACAGTGACAGACAGGGCTCTTCATAGAAGCAGACACCTTGTGCATAAACAAAAATATCCAGTGACAAACTAAAATTTTATGCGAACAGACAGGTCTGTGAGTGTCACAGGTCAGACAGTCATGGGTCTATCCAGTTGGCCATAATGCACTAGGGAACTTCCAATGGCTAATGACGGGGCAGAAATGGTGTAGTCTGCCCCTTTACAGAGCATGTTCATTGTTACACAATCCTCTGGATCATACTGCATTCTAGGTCACAATCTTTACAAACTTGTATTGTATATATAAATGCCAAGGCTGACCTGCCTCCCATCTACGACTACTGCCTCCACTTTCATATCACAGATTACTCTCTATTCTTCCTGTTCAATAGACTATATACTCCTCTGTTTATTAGATTAAACTTAGTAAGTTCCACAATTTTATATAATTTTCTACCCATCTATTAGGCCACCCTTTGTTTCCTTACATCTTACTAACCATGTACAGTCTCATTCTGCGCTGCGTATAATCTCAGTATACTAACTCATGATGTACAATAGATTCTTCCTTTCTCTTTAACATACATTTTTGACATTATTCATGTGGTTAGACAAGAATATTTAGAGGAATGTAGAAAATCTATGAAATGAGAAGGTCTCTGGCATAGCTAGGGTTACAATGAGGTTTTCTGGGGGTCTCCAGCCCCCTGCGCAATCTGTGTATATTCAGAGGGGCCTAATTTGCAAGCAAATTGCCACAGTCACATCCTTATGTAAATCAGTCCCCTCACGGTACCGAGCTGACGGAGAAACATAAGTGTTCAGCTGCCTGAGGGTGCAAGTCTGAGAGAGAGACGGAACAGATTTACATCAAGCACACCTGCTCCACACCCATTGGATGCTCTCATATCCTCACAGTCACCTTCATGTAGGACTGTCAGCTCATAGACCAAGCACTTTAAGGCTGTATTCACACTGAGTAACGCTGGCGTTTTTTGTGCTTATTTTTCCACATAGCGCCGCGTTAACGCCGGGCATTGCCACCGCAAAATAGCGCGGCGTTAACGCGGCGCCATGTGCAAAAGTAAGCACAAAAAACGCCAGCGTTACTCAGTGTGATTACAGCCTTAGACTGGAGTGTCCGAGTGCACAGAACCTTCCTCACCTCTCTTCATTGAAGGCTCCAACCATTTCTTCTCCAGTCCCTCATTACAAATCACACAGTAATAAAAAATTTCATTTTTCTTTGGACATGAGTACACATCAAAGAATGGAAGGAATAATGTTCCCTCATCATTATAAATCCACATAGTAAAAGGATTAAACATGACCATACGATTGAGAAACCTAGAGCTGTGGGCAGTAACCTAGACCCCTGGCTGTGCCCACATTACACAGTGCCAAAGCATCAATTCACTCACGTTTGGAGCTCGGCACAATGTAGCAAATTCTAACTAATTTACAGAGGACAACAAATCAAGCAAGTTCCTCTCTGACCCCGTCTGCACAAAAATGAATAATGCAATAATTCACTCTGTATTAATAGGTAATGGGTATCATTTACAATACAGGGTTCAAATATGAGAAATAATTTGTATAGAATTCAGAATTGCAGAGTCAACTAAAGAATAATTAATCACAAGACCCTACATTTGGCGCAGATTATAATTATTAGAATATATATTACATTTCTACCACACATCATAACTATACATCCCCTCACGCCAACAATCCTGGATCTGTACAATAGCAGCACACTACTCCATCCCAAGGTACTGAACTGTCTGGGTCTGACATCACTCTTCAGCTAGCTCTGTATACCTCCTTTTCATGCCACCATAGAAGGAAGATCATTTATTTTAAGTACATACTTTACTTCAATAGAAGGATTAGACATCCTTCAGATGAACTAGGAGTAGCATCAGGTCATGGATAAAGTGGAGGTTTAGTTAAAGGGGTTCACAATGTAACAAGTAATTACATATAAAAGATAAGGGTACATTACATAGATATTGGGTATTACATGTATATTAGCCTCATAGTCAACACCAAATAAAACACAAAATTTTATCAGAATTCCAAAGTCTCAGCTGTGTCACTACATGACAGCTCTAACATGGAACATGAGCAAAAGCGCCATGTTAAAAACATCCTCCAATGGAATACCTCAGGTCATCACTTGAGATATGAAATCATGTGGTTTCTTCCATCAAAACGGGAAATAAAACACCCAACCCTTAATACTGCCTTTGTAAGAAACAAAAGTGAACTAATAGAAACAATATGGTTCCACATGCAAGGACAAACTATCAAAGAACAAATGAAGATTAACATGACAAGCATGATAAAATTCATCTATATGTCCTTTGCGAATTGTAATATGAAGACAGATACCCACAGTAAATTTACTTACATCTTTACTATTACAGAGAAACATAATTCTGAACTATAATGTGTAGTTACAGCTTCTTCATATGTAATACTAGAGATTTCACCCAGAATAAGACCCATCAAAAATAGGAGATCCAAATGTAACCCACCAGATGTCATGATCCATGTTATGAATGAGCATGACAGGAATCACAGGCGATATATAATGCATAGCATATCAGAACACAGACACAACATAGAGTAATGAACAAGTCATCTACCTTTACTTCTACCTACAGCCGGAAGGTGGAATCCAGGACAGCAGGAAGGGAGCGTCATATAGAGAGAAGGCACGTCAGACACATCATTTTAGGCAGCATGCTCACAAAGCAGTAAATACAAAAATGATGTATGATAAAACACACAGCACACCTGAACACTGCACAAAACACCTGTCCTGCAATGGTTAGACCCACAGCACAGAACACTGGAACAGTTGGCTTTGTTAGGTCACGGTCATTTAATCTACAGGAAGTAGTGACATCACTAAAGGGATGAGGCACGTGGTGACATCACAATGACTACTTTCTAGGAATAAAATAAGCTGTATATTTTATTTTGCTGAATCTGCAATCTCACAGCTCAGCCATTGGCTACTGTAAACTGCAGTTATATGTGCTTTCTCTATGGTTACATAACCAAGCAAATGGTAGCCAGATGTGCTATTGACGCTAATACTAGCACTCCTGTTAACCAGGAATCTGTGTTGAGTCCAAAATCATGTTACCTCTCGACCATTGCATAGGTTTAGGGATATAAGGTGTGGGTCACAGGAAAACCAACTCTCCCTTATTTATCCCATCACCTCCATTGGAAACAAACACCACTCATGGAGAGATTATTGTATGAGGAAATGCACATTCTATCATATCAAGGTTTGATTGATACAGAAGGTCAAATGGAAAAAAAAAATGGAAGAAAATAGCATAGTGTCTGGTGGGACAGCATACCTTGGTCATCAACCATGAGATTGGCTAGTCCTTGAGAGGAAGAGAGAGATCGGAATGGATCAAGAAAGCAACAAAGAACAAAGTTACACACCAGCAAAAAGGAATGTGGAGTCACATACTTAAAACACAAGTATGGCATCCTCATCACACCCTATCTCAGCTTTCGACAACATGCAGGAAAGCTGGCTCTTTAGGTAATGAAATACAGTATATTGAGCAAGAAATAGTACCTTACTAAACCCGGGCAAATGTATAACAGTCATGAGCTAAACACAGGCCCAGTACTTGGGAATGCCTTCATGTGCTATACTCTTCACTACTTCTGCACATGAGATTGGAGTCCCGAACAGTCTACCAGTTACTTGCTACCAGTAACACACAGAGCTGTTAAGGGATTAATACACTTCATAACTGTAAATAATTTAATAAACTCAAGGTATTTAACGATAGTTAAAGGCAACATTTTACTTTGGACAGTGCAGACACTCACCTGGAATGTCATTGACATCTAATGTGGCATTGAGAGAAGTGGGAGGAAAGAGAAAAAAAAAAAAAAAAGAGAGTGAAGCTGGGATCACACAGCACCAATGTTGCATGGAGTAGGACATCTCATGCAAACAGCATAGAACAATCCCCCACCACCTAACATGCACTCATGCAAGTGACGGTCACTGTGCATGGATCGGGGTCTCTTCAGCATCTGTCCACCGGGGAGCAGATCATCACACACCTGAAAGAATATTTGTTAGAAAATATTCATAGTTATCAAAGTCAGCAGAGTAAGATATAAATCTCCAAGAGCCTCCGGATTCTTCATCATCATTGTCACCATCAATACATCTAAACCCCCTCAGCTTTGCAATATTTACTGCTCTCGGATATATGTCCACTATTCTAGCTACGAAGTTGTTGTACAGCTGGGAAGCAGAGGCAAAAGCTAGTGATGCACCTGAGTGGTAAAAGTTGCTAACAGTTATACAGTCCAGTAACTAGCAGTGAGCAGAGAACACGCTACTCGATCTACAGGAGAAGTCATGAGGATTTGATCTGTGGGGGTAGTAGGAGCAGAGCTACTGCCTTGTCCACTCTATAGTGGTGGCACCAGAGTGCTGCAGATCTGCTACTATTACTTGATTTATTCGTTCCCTACCCACTTCATCAGCTTCCAGCACCCGGAGACTGCCTAGGACCCCTCACTGCGGAACACAGCTTTAAAAATATATATATATTTTTTTTTTATCCCGCAGCGGTTTTTTGTTTTCTTTTAAAATTAAATCTATAGGGAAAATGTGAGTGTTTTTACAGGTAAAACTTGAGATGCTGGGTTTTTCAAGATGCAGCTTTTGCGCAGAGGTTCCCCCCCCCCCCACAATAGGTTGATGGGATTAGCCAGAATCTCATCCACTTTGCTGGTACTGTAAGATGCAGTGGTTTTCTCAGCTCCGTTTCAGCAACAGGAAAAATGCTGCGTTTTCAGAAAGTGAGGGCTTAAACAACTGGTCTATGTTTGTTCTGGGAGTTGAACTCCACATATCAGCTATTGATGAACCCTCCTGTGGAGAGGTCATCAGTAGGAAAAATGCATTATGGGCAGAAAAACCCCTCTAGGCCGTCACCCCACACTGCAAAAATGCCACAATTTGGCTGTGGCTGAAGCGCCATAGCAAAAACCGCAGTGTTTTATAGTTACTACAAAGTGGTTGGGATTCTGGCTAATCCCATCTACAAAATTTTATTTTTGTAAGTCGCAGCATGTCAATTAGACCTATGGAGAGGCTGGAGGTTTCCGTATAGGTATAAATAGGGAGAGAAAGTCTGCAGTCTGCAAACTTTCTATGAAGCGCACTGCAGAAAAAGAACGCGATGCATTTCAACTACAGAGTTTTCCACAGTGCTTTATGGCTTTAGCTTGCTATGTGGGGCCTTAGCCTTAAATAAATGTGCTTCACCTGTAAAATGAAAACCACCACCTAAAAACTGGAACCATATGAATGCACCCTAAAGGAAGATGAGGCGCGTGTGAGGACTGCACATCATGTCATATGCTAAGATGCACCTTGCACCACAATGGCAGTGCTGCACAGGTGAAGGCATAGATATGGCAGAGAGAGTAAATATTTAATCTACGCTGCCTTTCATACCTTTATCCCCTGTGTTTCCTGAGACATTTGATCTCACATCTCACGCAGCCTGGCGTCCACTTACCCATCCTGTTCAAACATCATTAGGAAACATGAGCGCCGCTGCGTATGTGGAGTGAGCATGTTAACCTGTTTTTTGCCAGCTACAAACAGTCATCTGTGAAATTTTCCCTCTTTAGTCTCAATCAACAGGAGAAGTTAGAAAAAAATAAAGCTGCTGTTTTTGTTAGAGATTTTGTTGCATTTTTTAAGCCAAAGTCAAGAGTGGCTTGAAAGATAATACAAAGGAAGCCCTCACATCGTTCTGTTAAATCCACTCCCGACTTTATAAATATATATCAAAAACGGCAGCTTTTCTGCAATGTGGAGCATTAGCTTAAGTGTGGTAAAGAACTACTACTCCCAGGAGGTCACTACTGCTGCTCCAGTGATATTGAAATATATGTAAATATGGGATTTCATATTATTCTCTTACCACATTCAGAACTTTTACTGTTTTATTGTATTTGTTTTGGATGCTTGTTCCTCATTTTTATCATTTCTTTTACATATGAAATACAAAGAGGGTAAAGATATAGCACAACACCCTGGAAGTTAATGGCACAAATAAGTCATTAAAATACATAACATGTGATCTTTGTTCTTGTACTGCCCATGCAGCCACGGCTTCTTCTGTAATCCAGGAGCACAAGATTTGTGACCCAATTTCTGTCTGCCATGGTTAATCTGGGAAGGGTGGGTTTCCAGCAAGACACAGATGACATTTTCCCAGCACTCCCCTCCACATTGGCTAAAGGATTTACTCTGGATACAAGGCCTAAAGTACACAACTGTATTACAGATCTGTGTGAGAGCCATAACACTGTACATAAACTGCTATGTGGTCATACTGAACCTCTGTGGGGTTCTATGTGATTATGGAACAGGAGGAACTAACAGAGGTTAAGAGCAAGGTTAGGTGCAGTTAAAAGGGTTGCCTACGATCATAAAATTAAATGCATCCAGCAGGGATGGGCTTGGAAATAAAAATAAAAATGCATTTTATACTTCGCTGCATCCTTCCCTCTTTTCGCGCTCCATTACTACCAAGAGCCGTGACTGAGGTGGTGATGCTAGCCTAGTGCAGGAACAGAAGGGAGGATGCGGGTAAGCATGAATGTATTTTATTTCTTAGCTTTCTCCTGCATGCAGATTTGATGATTTTTTTTATTTTATAGGAGAATTACATTTATCTAGTTTAAACTAGAAAATCAAAAACGACAGCATAAAAATGTAGTTTTTTCCAACTTGGCTGTCTGAATGCATGTTTAGGCAAAATACAATGCTAAAAGGGTTTACTCTAAAACAGCAGCAGTCACATGCAACCAGAACTCCTGTTGAATTGTGCACCACAGGCAGCGTATCGGCTGCATGATGCTACCACAGGCAGAAAGCCCGCAGAGGAAACCGCCTCGGAAAAAAGCTTGATGCTTTCCGACGCATTCTTTTTTTGCAGCGATTCCCTGTGTGAGGCCTTAGCCTAAGGGGGACAAATACAACAGCACATAGGCTTGCCTGTGGAATCATAATCTAGAACATAAAATGGGGCAATTTAGCATTGCTTTTGCACCAGAATTCAGGTGTGTGTTCTTTTCCCTACGCTGCGCTTTTTTTTCCCCACCTTGTGTGCGCCTCATAATTCTTTGCTCCATTTTTTAATGCTTTGCACCTAATGTGGATTTTTTCAAAAGTGACTTGAAATGTGAGAGTGGATTAGATGGTGCATAGGTGTAAACTAGACTTTAATCTATATGCAACTTTTTAAAACGTTGCTAAATTTTTGCACAACCATATGTATGCCACTTCCATCTTGGCTTTTTAAAAAATGCACCAAAAATCTGGAATCCTCCCTACAGAATTACAAGAAATTTATTAAGCAACTTTAGACATTTTGATAAATATGTTGGAAAAAAAACAAACGTGCTAGGGTAAAATAAGTCAAATCATAAAAAAGCCCCTAATATAAGGAGCTCCAAATTCTTTGTGCTGGAGCTCTAGACCACATATTCCTTATCTACACAATATGTTTAATAGACTATTTTTTTGGGTCTTAATGTTTTTCTGCCTCCTGTTGAAGTCTGGGGGGGGGGGGGGGGGTTCATATAAATACACATCCCTCTCTTTTACAGACTGTATCCATGGCCTGTTTGCACAACAGAGAAAGGACCCTGATGGCGTTCCGCGAGAATGTATCATATAACACACTGGAAACCTGAATAAAAGGCCAGCAAGTCACCTGGGTATTAAATATTTACCTCCAGTGGTATTAGGAGCAGAGCAAATTAACTGTTGAGCCCAGTGGATTTAGCAGTCAGTCTGATCTTTTATCCACTGTATCCACATCTGATGCTAATTCTGCACTTATACATGTAAGAAATGCCTCGGTTAACCCTTTGCTAACTGTTTAAACTCAGAAGCCAGGCCGTTTCAAGGAGCAGCTGTCACTCAAACTACTGGGCAGCAGACAAAAAACCATTTAATCAAATTGGATGAATGTTTAACAGTAAAACCGGCCCCTCATCATGTGATGTGTATAGGGAAGGAGGGGGGGGGGGGAGTTGACCTCATTACAGCACAAACACAGATGACTTCTTAATCCTCATTATCTGTGTGCTTCCGAAAACAATAATATACTGAATGTCTCCTTGTCACTGCTCCATCTCCATGTCGAAACCCTGCTCTGAATCCGATCCCACAGTGCCCGCACCCCTACATTCAGGGCTGATCCCCTCTGGACACAAGAGATTTCATTGTAACAAATGATTCTGTAACGGAACATTAAGCAAGAGAGATTTCTCCTGTCCAATGATCATTTGGGGCAATCTGCTGCCCAGACGGGACCCTGATAGGGTCTGGACCTTGATGGGTTTGAGAGGGGGAGGAAGCTCAGCCAAGTGAGCTAGAATAGGAAGAGATTACTGATGCACAATCAGATAAGCCACATTTCACTATTAACCCCTCTACTGCCAGACTAGAAGACCCATTGTTCGCTCTGTGGAAGAAAGGATCAGTTAGATTAATGATGACTTTCCAGGAAATATGTCCCCATAACCCAAGATATTAAAGTCAAGATAAAAAAAATAACATGTTTCTCTCAGCCTGGAGTACATACACTACGCCCAGTTGTCCAGGTACCTGTAATTAAGGCAAGACAATAACATATAGCCAAAAACAAATTCCATCCAAAATTATTGCCTAAAAAGAAAATGACAAGTGACAAATATCATACAAATTTTAGAAAACATTAAGAAGCATATGTAGAAGGAGGATCTTGTAAAGGATTATCTGAAAGTCAGCTGTGTTAGAAAAATCAATAGCACATGAGTACATGTGATTTGGTTAGTGAGCATTAAAACTTTCAGCACTCCAGCATACACGTCTGGCCCATTGGGTCGGTTGATAATGATGCCTTTGGTTGGGTTTTCTTCATTGTTGGCTATGTATGGGATTCCATTCTTCTGAACTATTTGGTAAGCATGGCAAAGGTCAGCCATAAATGTTACTGGGCAGATGGTTCACCATGGAGTCAGACTCACAGGCCTCAATATACAGCACCATCTTTTTGTATTTCTTGTTCTCATACATGTACTGAATCGTTTTGTTGAGATCTTCGACATGCAAATCATCATTGGGGAAAGCCAAAGTTCCTGGGGTTCCGTGGTCAGTAAAGGAGAAAAACACATGATGATTTGGTCCACTTTGAAGGACTAGTAAGAGTTAAGAGACATACATGCAGACTGGTAATGGTGCAGAATTACATTGTATTTCATACGTTTAAGGCTGCATTAAAGTGCCATTATAGCTTCAAAACCAAAACATTAAAAAGGGGTTGTTCAGAATTTGAACCTCCGATTAGCTGGTGTGACCAAGAGAAGCCATATACCAAGTATATGGTCAGAGGCAGCCCTGCTCGTATACAAGCCCTGCTGCAGCTCCAGGCACCACCTCTACATTATATGCAGCTCTGTACATTGTAGGAAGTTTTTGATTTATACAGTGTTGAGGTGGCGCTTGGAACAATAGCCCTGATCCCATTGACTTATAGGAGTGGGGCTGCTTTTGGCCATATACTTGGTATAAGGTTTTTGGGATCGCTGACAACGAAAAACCAACTATTTCCCAAGGTGTCCTCCACCTTATTCCAAGACCCCACATTGCAGAAAGTTTTTTTTTTTTCTCTCTAAAGCCAAAGCATCTTGAAAAGGGAAATATGACGAAGAAAGCGGTTATACTTTCCCCTTCTGCCAAATCCACTTCTCTTTTGGCTTAAAGAAAAAAACAAAAAACAAAAGTAGCTTTTCTGCAACGGTCTTAACCTAACACTAGGTGCATACTAGCTTTGGGGTTTCTGTACTTCAAGTCTGCTTACGAATCCACAAAACGGAAACCCAATCCGCTTAAACAGCGGTTACCCGTGGAAACATACCCCACAGACTAATGTGGTCCACGTGGGTTTCTGCCCGAAAATGGCAGAGAGGAGTCCTGCTTGCAGGAATTTTATCTCCGTATATTTCAAGCAAAATCAGGGATAGAGTTCCTGAAGAATCACCCAACGTAGGTGTAACCAAAGCCTAAATCAGGTTTTCTCGGCCACATCATTGCTGCTGCAATCTCTGCAGTGAGGACATGGCTGAACAGCGCATATGATCACTGAGGCCTGTGACTGGTTACAGAAGTCATACGAGAAGCCCTTTACATCATCATAGGTCTGCCAGAGAGGAACGCAGAAGTCTACTGGCGACTGTACTGAAACAAAGCGGAAGAGAAGGGATCAGAATCAGATTCCTTTTATTAAACATTTGCCTTCCCCTAAGTTTTTGTCCCAGACAACTCATTTAAAATAATTGAACGATTTTATTAAATGCAAACAGAACCTTGTTGCCCCTTTACTTTCATAGCAATTTGGATAAGTCTAGACATTTTAATTAGAGATGAGCGAACACTAAAATGTTCGAGGTTCGAAATTCGATTCGAACAGCCGCTCACTGTTCGAGTGTTCGAATGGGTTTCGAACCCCATTATAGTCTATGGGGAACATAAACTCGTTAAGGGGGAAACCCAAATTCGTGTCTGGAGGGTCACCAAGTCCACTATGACACCCCAGGAAATGATACCAACACCCTGGAATGACACTGGGACAGCAGGGGAAGCATGTCTGGGGGCATAAAAGTCACTTTATTTCATGGAAATCCCTGTCAGTTTGCGATTTTCGCAAGCTAACTTTTCCCCATAGAAATGCATTGGCCAGTGCTGATTGGCCAGAGTACGGAACTCGACCAATCAGCGCTGGCTCTGCTGGAGGAGGCGGAGTCTAAGATAGCTCCACACCAGTCTCCATTCAGGTCCGACCTTAGACTCCGCCTCCTCCGGCAGAGCCAGCGCTGATTGGCCGAAGGCTGGCCAATGCATTCCTATGCGAATGCAGACTTAGCAGTGCTGAGTCAGTTTTGCTCAACTACACATCTGATGCACACTCGGCACTGCTACATCAGATGTAGCAATCTGATGTAGCAGAGCCGAGGGTGCACTAGAACCCCTGTGCAAACTCAGTTCACGCTAATAGAATGCATTGGCCAGCGCTGATTGGCCAATGCATTCTATTAGCCCGATGAAGTAGAGCTGAATGTGTGTGCTAAGCACACACATTCAGCACTGCTTCATCAAGCCAATACAATGCATTAGCCAGTGCTGATTGGCCAGAGTACGGAATTCGGCCAATCAGCGCTGGCTCTGCTGGAGGAGGCGGAGTCTAAGATCGCTCCACACCAGTCTCCATTCAGGTCCGACCTTAGACTCCGCCTCCTCCGGCAGAGCCAGCGCTGATTGGCCGAAGGCTGGCCAATGCATTCCTATGCGAATGCAGACTTAGCAGTGCTGAGTCAGTTTTGCTCAACTACACATCTGATGCACACTCGGCACTGCTACATCAGATGTAGCAATCTGATGTAGCAGAGCCGAGGGTGCACTAGAACCCCTGTGCAAACTCAGTTCACGCTAATAGAATGCATTGGCCAGCGCTGATTGGCCAATGCATTCTATTAGCCCGATGAAGTAGAGCTGAATGTGTGTGCTAAGCACACACATTCAGCACTGCTTCATCAAGCCAATACAATGCATTAGCCAGTGCTGATTGGCCAGAGTACGGAATTCGGCCAATCAGCGCTGGCCAATGCATTCTATTAGCCCGATGAAGTAGAGCTGAATGTGTGTGCTAAGCACACACATTCAGCACTGCTTCATCAAGCCAATACAATGCATTAGCCAGTGCTGATTGGCCAGAGTACGGAATTCGGCCAATCAGCGCTGGCTCTGCTGGAGGAGGCGGAGTCTAAGGTCGGACCTGAATGGAGACTGGTGTGGAGCGATCTTAGACTCCGCCTCCTCCAGCAGAGCCAGCGCTGATTGGCCGAATTCCGTACTCTGGCCAATCAGCACTGGCTAATGCATTGTATTGGCGTGATGAAGCAGTGCTGAATGTGTGTGCTTAGCACACACATTCAGCTCTACTTCATCGGGCTAATAGAATGCATTGGCCAATCAGCGCTGGCCAATGCATTCTATTAGCGTGAACTGAGTTTGCACAGGGGTTCTAGTGCACCCTCGGCTCTGCTACATCAGATTGCTACATCTGATGTAGCAGTGCCGAGTGTGCATCAGATGTGTAGTTGAGCAAAACTGACTCAGCACTGCTAAGTCTCTGCATTCGCATAGGAATGCATTGGCCAGCCTTCGGCCAATCAGCGCTGGCTCTGCCGGAGGAGGCGGAGTCTAAGGTCGGACCTGAATGGAGACTGGTGTGGAGCGATCTTAGACTCCGCCTCCTCCAGCAGAGCCAGCGCTGATTGGTCGAGTTCCGTACTCTGGCCAATCAGCGCTGGCCAATGCATTCTATTAGCCCGATGAAGTAGAGCTGAATGTGTGTGCTTAGCACACACATTCAGCTCTACTTCATCAGGCTAATAGAATACATTGGCCAATCAGCGCTGGCCAATGCATTCTATTAGCTTGATGAAGCAGAGTGTGCACAAGGGTTCAAGCGCACCCTCGGCTCTGATGTAGCAGAGCTGAGGGTGCACAAGGGTTCAAGTGCACCCTCGGCTCTCCTACATCAGAGCCGAGGGTGCGCTTGAACCCTTGTGCACACTCTGCTTCATCAAGCTAATAGAATGCATTGGCCAGCACTGATTGGCCAGAGTACGGAATTCGGCCAATCAGCGCTGGCCAATGCATCCCTATGGGAAAAAGTTTATCTCACAAAAATCACAATTACACACCCGATAGAGCCCCAAAAAGTTATTTTTAATAACATTCCCCCCTAAATAAAGGTTATCCCTAGCTATCCCTGCCTGTACAGCTATCCCTGTCTCATAGTCACAAAGTTCACATTCTCATATGACCCGGATTTGAAATCCACTATTCGTCTAAAATGGAGGTCACCTGATTTCGGCAGCCAATGACTTTTTCCAATTTTTTTCAATGCCCCCAGTGTCGTAGTTCCTGTCCCACCTCCCCTGCGCTGTTATTGGTGCAAAAAAGGCGCCAGGGAAGGTGGGAGGGGAATCGAATTTTGGCGCACTTTACCACGTGGTGTTCGATTCGATTCGAACATGGCGAACACCCTGATATCCGATCGAACATGTGTTCGATAGAACACTGTTCGCTCATCTCTAATTTTAATCATACAAACATCTTATTCTCCATCAAGCAAGGCCCCCATTTATCAAAAACCTTTAAAATCTGAGGTTCCCATATTACTGCAGCCACCTCTAGTTGCCACCAGTTTAATGCCCCCATGTAGTTGCCACCAGTTTAAACTGGAGAAGCTGGAGGGGGCATTAAACTAGGGCAGCTGGAGAGAGACTTTATAATGTGGGGTCAATTTGAGGAGAATATTATAATATAGAGGCATCTAATATAAGGCTGACTGTAGGAGCATTATACTGTGTGGGGAGCACAAAGAGAAATGGATTGTAATGGGCGGGGTCAATTTCAAAGTGGGTGGAGCTAAATTTGCAACACTGCACTAAACACGTTTTGTCCCCCTTTTTGTCCATGGAAAGTTGAGAGGTATGAGTATGTGATCAGTCAGTGACTGATACCCAGGCCCTGCATTGATTAGTTGTTGCAGTAGCCTCCAGGTGCCAGAAGCTCCTAGTGGGCAGGCACAGCAGCCCCATCCACTGCAAACCAGTGGTTCTGGAGGATTGCAGTGGCACTGCTATTACTTCAGTAAGAGCAGTCCTGCATGTGTTGCCCATTCACTACCAGCATCCAGCAGCCCCACAGTTCTGGTCGTCACTACGAAAAAAAAAATATTTGGGACTGGAAAACCCAATTAGGCCAGTGCATAGACATGGAGAGCTAACAGGTGGATCGAAGATACCCATGTAGTAAAAGGCACCAAAAAGAGCTCTGTGAATTTGTTAGAAACTTAATTCCTGTACTTTGCAGAAGAGTTCATACAGTTTTCAAATATACCTCTTATTCAGCTTTGCAACTGTACTTTCAAGTAAATTGCCATTATTTCCATATGCAAATGAGGGGAAATATGTTCTAGGCTAAGGCCCTACGTGTTGTTCTGCAGCCAAAAAAACGCTGCAGGAAAAGCCATGGTGGCAACGCATCGCAGTTCTTCTCACAGCGCTTTGCACAGAAAGTTCACAGAAGTTTCCTCTGCAGACTTTCAGCTTCAATTATATCTATAAGGAAACTGACAACTTTTCCGTAGAGATAGCTGACATGATGCGATTTACAAAATCGCAACGGTTTTGGAAACAGTCACATGTCCACATTGCATATTTTCCCGCAAAGTGGGGATGGGATTCGCTAGAATACCATCCACTTTGCTGCGACTTCAAAATGCTTCGTGGGGCACCAGTCTTACCTGGGAATCTAGAGCTGGAACAAAAGCCCAGACAACCTAAATCTAGGAGTCAGCCAAACACCATTATATATACCATTCCTTTTGTAGCCTTTCTTGGCTTCGGCCCAAATACTGCAGACAAATCTGCAACAAAAAAAGCCATGGCAAAAACACTGAATTTTACAGCACCTGTAACATGGATGGGATTCTAATCCCAACCACCCATTGCAGAAAAGAATCTACGGAAAAGCTGCAATTTAACAACCACTTGTGATTTTGAAAAGTGAAGCATGTCTGTTATATATACGCACACACTGGTGGTTTACATATAGTTATAAGGGAGGCAGAAAGTCCACAGATGAAACCTCTGCAGAAAGAAATATGATGAGTGTCTGCAGGTTTTTTTTGGCCGTGGCTCACTATGTGGGGCCTTAGCCTAAAGGGGTTTTGTGGGAAAAGGATATTGATGACCTATCCCTAGGTTAAGTCATTAATATCAGATCAGCATGGGTCTAACATCCGGGACAGTGCCGATCAGCTGTTCTCAGCAGGCGTTATACAGAGAACAGAAGCAGAGAGCACTTCGTCCATGTGGTGTCTGTACTGAATTACTGCAGTTCATCTCCTATACAAACAAATGGGAACTGAGCTATAGTAACTTTGCACAGCCACTGCATGGAGAACAAGGCTGTCTGCTTCTGCCTTTAGTCTGCGTAAAATAGCTGATTTCTATATTGATGGGCTATACCTCAGTCTTAGAGTTGCTCTGCTTAGCCAGATATGCATGTCATTTGAGTGGGGAGGGGGAAATGTGCAGATATCTGAAGCCTCTACCGGCGACTTATCTTACCTGAGAACAAATGAAATGGATATGTTGGTTTTCAAGGAATCTCTGTTGCCCCCCCCCAACACCTGCAGTAAAGTGGGACTGGGAGGGCACATTACAGGTTTGGACAGTCCTGCCAAAATTGTCTGACATTAATATGGATTAAGGCCAGTGATCAGTTTGCTAACTGGTTTACATCACAGACAGAAAGAAAAGGTAGACGAGAGTCCACCTAAAATCTCCCTTGGTTCTTTGGAGGCTTGAAAAGGTGACAAGTTTGCCACTTTTTTTTTTTTTTAACCAATTTGTAGACAAACCCTATGGGAGGAGTGCATGGTCACATTGTTTCAATGCGGTTCATGCAAGTCATGTAGTTTAAAAGCTAAAACAGGATAAAAACATGAATGTCACCAGAAAAAAAAACAAAAAAACATTGCTTCCAAAAACCACACAATGAAACCATGTAATCTACAGTCCACAAAGTAAATAATGGAGCTGATACTTCTTGAATATGTTCAATACTTTGGTTGAGAAGCCTCAGACGCCCTCTCTTATTAGGGAGAGATTTAGATCTTCACTGTGTATAAATGGACTTGTGATTATTTTATAGGTACAAATGTACCCCCTAAGGTTCACATGTGGCAGAATATTTCTGATAATCAAACTCAACATGCTGTAGATAACATAAAAACATGCAAAAGTCATATTTGCCCTCGACAGGAACTCTAAAAGGGAACAGGTTTTTCTAAAATTTGTCAGTGAAAAAAATAAATAAAAAGAACACTGAAGATAAAAACAAATGTGCGCATGAGCCCTAAAAAGAATATAGGAGGTTATTTAGGTTAACATTATTAATTGGAGTTAGCCAGACATAGACAAACTTCGATATATACATACCCACAACACTTTGGTAATACAGTCCTATGAAAAAGTTTGGGCACCCCTATTAATCTTAATCATTTTTAGTTCTAAATATTTTGGTATTTGCAACAGCCATTTCAGTTTGATATATCTAATAACTGATGGACACAGTAATATTTCAGGATTGAAATGAGGTTTATTGTACTAACAGAAAATGTGCAATATGCATTAAACCAAAATTTGACCGGTGCAAAAGTATGGGCACCTCAACAGAAAAGTGACATTAATATTTAGTAGATCCTCCTTTTGCAAAGATAACAGCCTCTAGTCGCTTCCTGTAGCTTTTAATCAGTTCCTAGATCCTGGATGAAGGTATTTTGGACAAACAATTCAAGTTCAGTTAAGTTAGATGGTCGCCGAGCATGGACAGCCCGCTTCAAATCATCCCACAGATGTTCAATGATATTCAGGTCTGGGGACTGGGATGGCCATTCCAGAACATTGTAATTGTTCCTCTGCATGAATGCCTGAGGATTTGGAGCGGTGTTTTGGATCATTGTCTTGCTGAAATATCCATCCCCGGCGTAACTTCAACTTCGTCACTGATTCTTGAACATTATTCTCAAGAATCTGCTGATACTGAGTGGAATCCATGCGACTCTCAACTTTAACAAGATTCCCGATGCCGGCATTGGCCACACAGCCCCAAAGCATGATGGAACCTCCACCAAATTTTACAGTGGGTAGCATGTGTTTTTCTTGGAATGCTGTTTCTTTTTGGACGCCATGCATTTTTTTATAACCAAACAACTCAATTTTTGTTTCCAAAATGAAGCTGCCTTGTCCAAATGTGCTTTTTCATACCTCAGGCAACTCTATTTGTGGCGTACGTGCAGAAACGGCTTCTTTCTCATCACTCTCCCATACAGCTTCTATTTGTGCAAAGTGCGCTGTATAGTTGACCGATGCACAATGACACCATCTGCAGCAAGATGATGCTGCAGCTCTTTGGAGGTGGTCTGTGGATTGTCCTTGACTGTTCTCACCATTCTTCTTCTCTGCCTTTCTGATATTTTTCTTGGCCTGCCACTTCTGGGCTTAACAAGAACTGTCCCTGTGGTCTTCCATTTCCTTACTATGTTCCTCACAGTGGAAACTGACAGGTTAAATCTCTGAGACAACATTTTGTATCCTTCCCCTGAACAACTATGTTGAACAATCTTTGTTTTCAGATCATTTGAGAGCGGGCTGTCCATGTTCGGCGACCATCAAACTTAACTGAACTTGAATTGTTTTGTAGAAAGAAATGGTCCAAAATACCTTCATCCAGGATCTAGGAACTGATTAAAAGCTACAGGAAGCGACTAGAGGCTGTTATCTTTGCAAAAGGAGGATCTACTAAATATTAATGTCACTTTTCTGTTGAGGTGCCCATATTTTTGCACCGGTCAAATTTTGGTTTAATGCATATTGCGCATTTTCTGTTAGTACAATAAACCTCATTTCAATCCTGAAATATTACTGTGTCCATCAGTTATTAGATATATCAAACTGAAATGGCTGTTGCAAACACCAAAATATTTAGAACTAAAAATGATTAAGATTAATAGGGGTGCCCAAACTTTTTCATAGGACTGTATAATGAACCAATAATGTATCAGTTTCAATTAGAAGGAGAAATGGCATGGATACAAGAACAACATTAAAGGGTTTTTTATTTATTTATAGTTAACCAACTAAGGAACTGCTCAATTTCATATTTCCCTGTTAAGCATCTAAAAGGTAAATGTCATAACCTCCCAGGGAAGACTGTGTGCCATTATCTTCATTGAAGCAAGTGCCTAAAATCTCAGTAAATAAGAATGCAGACTTTATCAGTAAGTGTATGACAATCCCTGGACACTCCTGTCATTCACAGAACGCTTGCTGTTATCTCTGGAACACAATATGGTGGCTGTAACAACAAATCCCAATCATAGACCAAGGTTTGTGTAGAATTCACTGACATATAAACCTATAAGAAGGTGATGGTGTGTCACCACATTTTCTTATTAAAATAGTCACATCATTTATTAGGTTGTAAAGAGGAAACTCCAACAGACTCCTTTACTGTCCACACACTGCAAAGATAATGAATTTTGATGACAGAGCTTATAGCATTTATATACTTTTTATATATATATATATATATATATATATATATATATATATATATATATATATATATATAATCTGTTACAACCCTTGAATTTTATTAAGTTTTATAGTCTTCTTTAAAAGGAGTTATCCTATTCAGGCTAGGTTCACATCTGCGGAGGAGTATCTACTGCAGATTCTGCCAGAGAGAAAAGTCTTGAAAGGGTGAAAGGAATTGCCTGAAAGCTGAAATTTGCAGCAAAATAAACTTTGCTGAAAATCTAAAATTCACTTGCATTGCACTTAGCTTGTTGAATTATTTTGTGCAGAATCCAAAGTAAATCTCCACATGTAAACACAGCGTAAAAGCAGAAAGGTATGCGCTTTTAATTAACGTAAATGAAACCACATTACTGCTTACCTTCAGAGCAGAACTTGCCCACATAACCAGTTGCTGTACAGTCACAGGTAGGCTCTCCATCAAGCAACATACAAGCTCCTCCATTCTCACAAGGATTATCGGTACACAGCCCCTCCAGATCTAACCGGACTCCATGACTCCCAAGCAGTCTTGGCTCAGAGTTGCCATACTTCAGGTCCTGTAAATATCCAGAGAACATGGGTATGTCCCTGACAACACTGTGTGTCAGAGCATCGGAGCGTATATCCCCTGGCACTCCACCTACAAAGAGGTCACTAACAATATTCATGCTCTGCCTCTGTGGTCGAACCTCTGCAGGTATTGCCTCCCCATCTAGAACCATTGTGGTCCTCAGCCTATTTCGACTGACCATTAGAAAGTGCCAGCCACCATCATTCACCTTCTTATCACTTAGAACCGTGATTTCAGCACAATCAATACTGAACCGTAAATGAACTCTGCCATCTGCTAGAGATAGACAGAGGAAGTCACAGATGCCACCATCATCAAAGTAGAGCAGAAGGCCGCTGGAAACGTTGGTCCTGAGCTGGAAGCTGAGGTCACTGCGGGTGCTGGCATCCCAGCGCAGGTAGCGAGCCCACTGGTTAGGAAGTCCCATGAACTCAAGTCCTAAGCTCAAGCCTAAGACAGAGCCCAAGAGAAAGCTTAAATGAAGAGTGAGGCTGAGAGAGCAAAAGCCAGAGGACATGGTGAAGTGAAGAAGGACAGAAGAGGAGGAGAAATTGTGAAGAATAAGAATGTATACAAGAAAAATCCAGGATCTTCAGAAAATAGCACAGGTATCCAGCCTTCTTCTTCAGCTACACTTCAGCAGAACAGTCTTCTCTCACAGCTGCTCAAAAGCAGAAGGTTGTGCAGAAAAACGGTTCTAGTTCTTTGGACTGTAATCAATCCAAATTCACATCTACGGGGAAGAGAAGGAGAAAGATGGTGTTAAATAGGTTCACAGCCTAAAAGTACTTCATTTCCCAAAGCCAACAATACTCAAGCAAACACCAGGCAAAATAGACTAATTCCAGGAGTGTCACTGTACACAACATCACAGAGTAATAGTTGCCAAAAAAACAGGTAAGACTTTCATCAGATGGCTATACAAAAAGGAAGAGTTCATACGAACACAGACTATCTGCATATTGTCTGATAGATCCAAGCAGTAGTCAAAGTGATGAGCAACTCAAAAGGTCATATTGTTTGTCTAAAGAAGAGGTGAACCCCCGAAATACATCACATTATTTCAAGAAGTAAAATTCTTATACCAAGTACTCCCGGATGTCCCCATCTTTGTGCCTCAGAATGAAAAGAGGTGTTAGATGTGCACGATCTTGTTCCAATTAGATTAGAACATAATGAAGAAAATAAACAACGATAAAGCACGACTCAGGATACAAGCAAGGCTTAGAAAAAAAAACCTCAAACTTCTTGTTGTTCTTTTATCCCACATTTGTCACAATATAATATGACAAGGAACAGGCTACAGTCAGTTAAGGGGCTAATAAAAATCATCATTGGGAAATTAATTCATCTAATTCTAACTAAAGTGTATCCCAACAGCCACTACACTCCCATAGCCTTGTACTGTCTGTGGAAAGGGGCAGGGGTCTTCCTCACCACCTAGCAATGACACTAAACTGTAAGGCCGGTTCCTTTAACAGTGCAGCGATAGTGAATTCAGCGCACCATCAGATTTTCAGTGGTATGTAACACGGTCAATGAGGACATGAAAGGTCCTTTTTAAATATGGCACAAATGTTTTAGATATTTATTCAGATGTTCCATAATTTGTGGTTAAGATGATGGTAATAGTAAAGATACATAATTACAATCTATCAAACATTCAACAGAACCCTACCTATTGCGGTTTATGGTGTAAAAGACCTTCAACATCAATATTAACAACTAATTTCATTATTATTCATTTTTAGAGCACCATTGATTTTATGGGTCTTTATATCTAAAGAGGGGTCTATATGCACAACACAAAATACACAAAAACTAGTACACAACACTAACAGTGACCAATTGATACAGTGGCATAGTGGGCACTGCCTACAAGGCCTTGCAATTTCTATGGGAAGAGGGATAGATACAGTTGGTGTGGGTAGAAGCGGTTTACACAATGTGGTGGCAGCAGGATTATTGAAGGTTGTAGGCTTCTCTGAAGAGAGGAATCTTCAAGGTCCCCTTGAATCATGAGATTGTAGGGGACAGTCTTATCTATGGTGGTAGTGAGTTCCAGAGTATAAAGCCGTGATGGCAAACCTGTGGCACTCAGAGCAATCGCTTTGGGCACCCATTGGAGAGGAGGGGGAAAATTTGCTGGCAGGCCACATAGAAAAGTATTGCAGTAATATAAGCAATATAAGGAGACAATGAGGCCTTGGAATAGCATTTTTTTTTTTCCTCTCCCCATCAGTATGTCTTTAGAGCAGTGGTTGTTAACCTTGTTTGAGGTACCGAACCCACCAGTTTCATATGCACATTCACCGAACCCTTCCTTAGTCATAAATCAAATATGATTTTTTTCCAAATTCAAGACATAGGTATATGTTTTTTCACTGGTACACAAAATGAACCGTGCATATGGCCTAGGGTTCGATCGAACCCTGGTTAAGAACCACTGCTTTAGAGTGTGGGAGGAAACCCAAGCAAACACGGAGAGAACATACAAACTCCTTGCAGATGTTGTACTTGGCAGGATTCGAACCCAGGACTCCAGCGCTGCAAGGCAGCCATGCTAACCGCTGAGCCACTGGGCTGCCCATGTGGACTAGCATTTTCATCATTTCAGAGGTGAAAAAAAAGTGATGCAGCAATGAATGTTTGGGTTGAAAGTGGCTGGCCTTGGATGTTAGGCTTGAAGGACAAGGCAGAATCAAATTTTATCCTAAGGCAATAGACTTCTGGGACTGAGGCAAGTGTGGAACCATAACTTAACTTAGATTGATATGATTCATGGGTCATAAAACCAAAGTATATTTGTGGCAGTGCTTGAGTAAAAACATTATTAAGACCAGGGCCCCATGGGCTGGAAACGCCGCGATTTTCCAGCAGCGGTAAAAGAAAAAAAATGCTGCATTTTACAGTAAATGCAAAGTGTATAGGATTTATGCAAATCCCATGTCCACTGTGCGTTTTAAACTGCAGCGCGAACATGCTGCGATTTCCAAAACCAGTACAGTTTTGGAAAGCTCAGCGTGTCAATTATATCTAAGGAAACGCCGACAGCTTTCCCGTAGATATAACGGTAACAGAAAGTCTGCGGAGGAAAACTCCACGAACTTTCTGTTTAAAGTGCTGCAGGAAGAAATGCAATGCGTTCTCGCCATGGTAAAGCGCTGCGAATTAACCCGTGGGGCTTTAGGGGGCGTTCACACTAGAGTCGGTGTCCAACAGCTAGTGTCCGATGCTAATGTCCGCATCGGACACTAGCTGTGTCCAATACATTTTGCATTGATTTAAATGGGACATCATGTGCGTTCTTTCCAGTCCATGTCTGTCCTTAAGTGTCCTTTCACAAAGATGTCCGATTTTTCAAGCGGACAGCTAAATTCTACATGTAGGTTTTTGCTGTCCGCTTGAAAAATCGGACATCTTTGTGAACGGACAGTTAAGAACAGACACGGACTGTAAAGAACGCACATGATGTCCCATTTAAATCAATGCAAAATGTATTGGACACAGCTAGTGTCCGATGCGGACATTAGCACTGGACACTAGCTGTCGGATACCGACGCTAGTGTGAACCCTGCCTTAGCCTAAAGATGCACAGAGAATTCCTAGTAATATTCAACACATTTGCACAAACATACAAGTTCCATGGCACTTACAAGGGTGAGTAGAACAAGTAACCTGAACCACACCCATAGTTCTGGTGGAAATCGATCAGGCAGACGTACTTGGACACAACAATTTATACAGGACAGAGGTATTCTCTATGACTGCAGCATGGATAAACTGACAGGCTTCAAGGTATCTCCAGATTAAAATAATAATCTAGTATAAATGAACCCAGAAGACCAGGTCTACTTAATTGGAGGGAGGGGGCGGGGGGCACTATCAATAAAACAAATATTTTCCTGTACACACGCAAAGTTACATCCTAAAATATGATCTAAATATATGTATAAATCATGCTTATGACTAGTGCCCTGTGATTCTGACACTTCTTCACATAGAAGACCTGTATATCAAATAGAAGTTATAATAATGATCTCCATGTCCACTGACCCCTACTGACATCCTGCAGAGATGGCGGCCCTGACTGTGAGTGGGACACAGCACCTTCAAGTAGAAGACATCATCTGTGCATCTTTAACACAGCTTTTTTGGTTGCAGATTTTGTCGATTTGTTGATGAAGTCGACAGGATGGAAAGCGGGAGACAACGGTGGCCCTATCGGTCATGTCCTCCATGGCACTTTTTTTTTTTTTTTTTTTTTTTTTTAATGTTTTTTCCATTGACAGCCTCCTGGTTCCTGAAATTCATGGACAATTCCTTCAATGGAGCCATGAAGCATATTTAGGAAAGAGGAGAAGTAGCTGAAAAGTGGGTGTATGACTGTTGACTTCCAATCCTGAGAGTGGGAGTCATTTACCCCCATTGTGAATTCAGCTGGGCTGCATGTTGGCGTGCCTCTGATGGAGGGGATGCTTCCACACTCCAATTCACTTTAATGAGAGCATGGATACTCAATTGCTATGCAGTTAGGATGAATGTAGGCATGTTTCTGCTGGATGGGACACATCCACATACCCATTCACCTTAATGGGAGTGCCAGAGATAGCCAAGTGCTGCATTGCAAGTGCTTTATTGAGGTAAATGGGAGTGTGGATGTGTGCCATGCAGCACAGGCATGCCTACATTCAGCCTGGATGAATTCAACATGACAGTGAAATATCTCTGTTTTAAGGATCTGTGGGGGGCCACAAGATAGGGAAATAAATATAATGCATGGCATTGCCTCTGAGACTACGTGGGGTCCCAGCCTAAGTGTATTCACTAACTGGCCATACAATTTTGCAGGTAAACAGCAGTTTTGCTAACTTAATAACATGGTCACGTGTCTGGTGCAGTTCACTTGCCCTGCTTCCATATATGCTAGACCTATGTGTACCCATCTGGAAGAAACAAGCAGCTCAGGTCATAATAGCAGTTGAGAATACGCAACTAGAATATAAGAGACCTGGAAAGGAGATGAATTATTGACTCCAGCATCCACCATAAGAATGTATAGGGTGGGGTTTAAATTGGAGAACATTAAGTAATTTTTTTAAGGCTTGAAGGGAAATGGAATGCTAAGGACACCAATGAAATAAGGTAATATGCAGGACTGTGCAATATGAGGGACACTACATGCTTGGATTTTTCTTTTGAAAGCACTGCACAATGTCCCTCACATGAGGTTATAGCACAAATGAAGGCCAGTTGTTACACATACTATAATTTGTGACTGGATACAAAATTGCCAAAAAAGACCATTTTCAAAGAGTATTAAAAAATGGCCACATGTAAATTGGACAAATGTCTGGAGTACGAACCCCAGGGGTTCAGTGTTGATATGTCTAAAAGTATACATCTTCAGGCAAAAACGAAAGATGCTAGGCAGTGAATTCATTACTTGGCTGTGTTTCTATAATATAGGAATTTAGATAAAACTGTTGATAATGAACCAAACTATAACATTATGTTCACGCTAGTGCTGGCTCTACATTAGGGGACTCAAACAATTGAGAGGTGGACGGCTAAAACAGCAGTTACATACAAAGTCTGGCAGACCCCATTGACTAGAATGGGAGCCATCGGGTCTCCATTGTTTTTAAATTTAAGGGCAAGTTCACATGGGGTTTTTTGGTCAGGATTTTGAGGCCGTATCCGCCTCAAAATCCTGACCAAAAAGACGGCTCCCATTGAAATCAATGGGAGCTGGTCAGTTCTTTTTTTCTGGGAGCAGTTTCTTCCGGCTCCCGGAAAAAAAGAAGCGACATGCTCATTCTTTCAGGCGGATTCGCCTCACGACATCTGCCTGAAGACACTCCCTCCCGACTAGGCCCATTCATTTGGGTCTAATCCGGAGCGGAGTGTGTGACTAGATGCCAATGCACTGCACCAGCATCCAGTCGCAGCTACCCTTATTTTAGTCCGGAACCTGAGGCAGCCTCCGCCTCAGGTTCTGGACAAAAAAAACCCTGTGTGAACTTACCCTAAACAAGCAGAGTAAACAGTCCTCTGTGCAAGACTTTTTCCTCTCCATTGATTTTCGGCAGACACTGTACCAAAGTTTACAATGGAGACTCCTGTGCAGATGTAAATGTAACCTTACATGCGATGCCAGTCTACTAAATCAGCACCCAGTTTTAACTCTATGAAAAAACTTATAGAGTTAGAATATAAAAGGAGGGCTACCTATTATGTCAGTGCTGACACCTACCTTCACAATATAATTTTAGACCCTAGGGATTAGTTCTGTGTAATACATCCATGGGCTAACAGAATAGGACTAAACATGGCATCTGTCATGTGACATCATGTGAATCCCAGCATTCAGTTAGTAACTAGGTTAGATACATAGGTTTATTTGGCACATGGGCGACATCCATTAAATAGAATGGTGGAAAGCAAAACCAGAGGATCTGACACCTGCTCAAGATCGTCCAATTCATTAAAGAGCTAGTGACTGAAATCCTTTAAAGTAAATATGCAAATTATACATCAAATTAATTATACAACATTAATAATTGTATAATAAAATCCTTTTATTTTTAAGCCGGAGTTGGTAACTCTATTCCGACTCCACAGAACCGAATTATAATGACCTCATCTGTGTGTGTATTTACATGGCTGTGTCCTTAGGTGATATATTGTTCATAAAGTTTTGTAAAAAAAAAAAAATCCCAACATGATGAGATTATGCTGTAGTAATACTATATGTATTCTGCTCCTTAATATACTGCAACTAACTTGTCTCCTGGACAATGAACTGAATGCCTGGGGTCACCAACCATGCCATGTTTAGTACATTTCAGGGATGCATTCCACAGAACTAAGAATGGACTATACCAATTTTTTTATTTTTTTTTTTTTATTTTTTTTTTTATTTTTTTTTTGAGACTACTGCACTGATAAAATAAAGATGTGTGAGCATAATTTTAAAAACATATATTAGAAAAAAATGTATGATATTTTGTCACAAAAAGTCATGAAAACCAGAAAACTCAAAGCAATGGCAATAATCTACCATGTGAATTGATAGAATTCCCGGGATAGATTTCTTCATTGAATAACAGAGCATACCGGGTAACTTGTTTTAATACAAAGCAAACACCCAGGGATCTAACCAATTGCCTGTGTGGGTGAGGCAAGATTTGTTTCTTGGATTTTTGAGGTGGTAGGAGTCTGAACATGATGGCTTTTGGTCCATTCTGTAACTATGTACTCTACTTGTTGGGGTAGCATGCTACAGTCCATAGTGAAAAAATAAAGGGTAGAGTATGGCAGTATGATAAAGGCAGCAAGTTACTACCAGAACAAAGAGTAAAGCTGGGAGGGACATAATTGTTCAGGCCAATACTGAAATAGCAGAAAGCAGGGATAGGAGCAAGATCAGCGTGGCAGAGAATACTGTGCAAGGGTCTGGGTACTGGGCCTGCATGTTATGGTCAGCGCTAGAATAATGGGTGCTTGAGGGGAATACTGAGGTGAGCTTCCCATCATGCATTGCTCCGCCACAGCAGAAATGCCAGTTCCTATTAACATCAACCCTTACAATACACCAAGCACTAGATCACACCCTGGCAAACAGAGCCCCAGCCATCGATCCTCCTGCATATTAACTATCCGTAGTCTAACCGCACCGTTAGAATGTAAGCTTATTAGCCAACACCTATACCTGTAGCAGGCAGAATCCCCTATAACACTCATTTAAATACTGTAAAGCAATCAGACTGTTAGTAACGTTGTTGGCAGAGGATTTACAAAAAGACAATTACTCAATGACAGTCAATAATCTAACCCCTGTAGAGTCCAAATTCTAAGGATTTGTCATGGTTTTAAAGCATTGTACCTGGACTGGAAAAGACATTACTACATACACATTTATCCAGAGGCAAGTGATACCCAGGGCCTCCAGGGGACTGCCTGACACATTGATTACACATCTACAGCAATTACCTACACTCAAACTAGTCTATAGCAGTGGGACAAAGCTGGTGTGGTGCTCACAGGCGGCCGCAGAGATGTGAAAAGAAACGAATAAAGCAAGGCCAATAAAACAGAGACTGAAGACCATAGACCACTGATGGTGTCAAAGAACAGTCTAAAAACACTAGAACCACCTCTACCAGGGAGCTTATTGCTACAGCTGAACACATTCTCATTCAGTCTGGAATACATGAATGCTGTTCAGTATCACAGATATTTCAGAGTATATCATCTATGTGCGCTGGACCTCCAAGTTCATGTAACCACAGATCCCAGAGATCTAACACAACACCTAAATACGGTTCCCTTTGAAAGACAACATTCTTCCAAATCTGCCATTTGTCTCTGACATCTACACACACAGAGACATACTGCTGTCACTTAGCCCCTGCAGCATCGGTATGGGGTCTCTTAACTCCTCAAGAACGTTAACATGAAGGTGTTACAAACTCATAATCTGACTAATTTTTGTATATTGGTGACATAAACAGATGTAGTGAGTCACACTGGAGGCGGAAGCCTCCCTAAATCCCACAATCCAAACATAGCTCTAAGATGCTAGGAAGGCCTGGAAACCTACACGTGGGCCCAAGCCTTTACAGTTCACAATACATGTTAGAGCACCTCTATATGACACCTCCTGCTACAAATAGTGACGTCTAGTGGCAAGCTAGTATAAAATAGATTTGATATAGTATGTGTTCCCATGTGAATACTGATACAAACTGACCTTGATGGGGAAAGATATACGTTATAAATGAAGCTGTAAAAAGCATGCTGGCTTATGGGATAATGGCATAACATTTAGATATAAAGAGTGTCAGGAAGTTACAGGTGTACAGAATTCTGAAGAGACATGAAATAATAGAGAACATAGCCACCAATATATTCATGCTAACCTTGTTTTGGTTCCCTCTACACTTCTTTATATCTTGGCATTTCTTTATTGTAAGAAAATATTGTTAGGTCAGGTCAATGGTCAGTTGTGTGCAGGGTGCTCACCTTTTCTAATAACAAACTGATCATATCTCTCATTATTTAATAACTATGAATTACACTATATATACCTAAATATCAATAGTTCACATAAAATATCTTCACTTTAAAACAGTTTCCATCATTAGGCTAAAGCCACACATTGTGGAAACGCAGCTTTTTTTGCCGCTGATTTTGCGCCAAAGTCAGGAGTGGACTGAGCAGAAGGTAAAAGTATAAAAGCTTTCTATATATTACACATTTCTTTTACAGACACTCTTTGCTTTGGCTGAAAAAAATGCTGCAAAAATGCAGCTTGTTTTTGTAACATGGGGCATTAGCCGGGTGCATTCACACAATGTAACGTGCAGCGTGATCTGGCATGTATACGGCGTGTGAGAGTTTGCGCGCCGTAAAAGCTCCCATTCATTTCAATGGGAGTTAGGATCGTATACGCCGCATTATTTTGCGGCCGTGATTTCTGTAGTCATGAGTAGCATCTTGTCTTTTGTTTTGCTCACACACTTTTAGTATCTGTCATTTTTACTATATACAGCTACAAAATGTAAAATCCTATTGGATAGGTCAGTGCTACATATTACCAGACATTATAATCATACCAGTTTAGTAGACACCCCCCAAAAGGGTAAAAAAAAAAAAAAAAAAAAGAAGATAAATGCATTGGATCTGTATAATAGGGTGAATATATCAATGCATCTTTGCCAGTTTTCTGGCGTAGACGTGTTATAATGTGGTACATCTTTGGCACAAGACTTTCTTACAAAGATGTTTCACATCCACTACTCTGCACCTTGCTTGCCACTGCTTGCAAACGTGGGTAGAGATACCATGGCCCGACATACTTATTATGCCATACGCCAGTTATCTAGCATGAGTCTACCTCCAGTTCCTGACTGGTACAAACTTCCATTCTGATGGGGTCAGCCTCTTGATAGTAGCGGTGTGCCATGCGTCAGATGGGGCCTTTATAACGAGTGACGTGAGAAACGCAAGTCTTAAAAATTTGCGCCAATATATTTTGGAAATCACCAAATGTAACAAACTGAGCCTAGATATAAATATATATACAGACACAAAATGATCAGTCACATGTAATATAAACATTGGAAATTATAAAGATTTTGTGGGGAGCAGTTCAGTGTAATACATTCAAGAGACCACATAATATACACAAGGTCCTATGTAAAGAACACACTGCATCAAAAGAAATGTATGTAAAAAAATAATAATAATATATTACACAGAAAGCAATCTGTTAGATCTAGCAGATATGCACAAAATTGATCTTTGGTGCACTGTATCTATATAAGTGAATGCAATGGATCTATACTGTATGCATATATAAGAAGCAGTCCTGTGTAACTGATATATCCTAACCATTCAATGTACGTAGGGAGTGGTCTTATGTAATACATAGAGAAAATCTAGCACATACATGCAGGGAGTGGTTCTATGCACAATATATACCGGATTTATGGTATATCTATTTGTGTGCATGAAGCAGGCATACATGCATAAACCATATATATAACACAGAAATTAAACATAGCAAGTTAGCTGTATATTGGTAATAGCCGTGGACATTTGGTATAATAACTCTGATTATATAAAGATAGATTAGAGCAGTAATGGAATGTGCCAGACAGTGTCCACCATGCGGCCCGCTGCCTGACAGACAGGAGCTCTGCTGACTGGTACAGGGAATCAGAATTTCAAATAGACAGGATTCCTCTTCAGAAATCATTCATCGCTCAGCTAATCAGGGCATGATTGCCTCCACCATCACCACGCACTCCAGCACCTATCTGACATCAGGCAGGAAGGTGTCAATCTACAAGCACTCACACCATTACCCCAGCTTGAGAAAAGACCTTAACACAACAGAGTGTTAGCTGTGTGTGCCAAGGCATCAAGGGCACCAGAGCCATCCAAATCACCCGCTCACTACACACCCTACTGCAAACCCATCAAATGTCTGATGTAAAGAGACAGCAATCACCGTTGCCTCCCTCTCAGTCCACAGCCCCTTCACCCAATGGGGGGGGGGGGGGGTCTGGAACAGAAACAGAATAAACAGGATGGAGGTTGGGGGGCAAATTACTATGAAAACAGAATTATAAATATGGAGCTAAACAAAACCTAACAACAAAAAAATAATAGAGGATAGGGAAAAACTATTACAAAATGAATATGATTAATTCTATCACATCCAGGAAGAGTTGGTTATACTGTAGATCCATTAAAACATACTTAAATATGCAAACAGCCTGTAACATGTTCATTATTGAACAGCAATGAAGAGGTTAATGATAGAACATTTCATATCATTTTGAAGGGAAAAAAAAAAAAAAGGGTGAAGCGATGAGGTAAGGGGGTGGTGCCCAAACACGCGTTGGGTATGACAATTCTCTGCGCTACTGCGCAAGCTTTCCGTGTATTCAAATGCACAGCCCAGCTACAGCCCCCCCTTCTGGTGGTAAATAAGATCACCCCACCAAGTGGAGACCAAAAACACCCTAAGCCTTAAGATATTTTTCTTCTATTGAAAAAGGTGTTGGGAAGAAGGTCAGTAAGAGCCAGGAGTAGTAGAGGTGGGTATATGACCATCAAGGGGGGGCTGGCTACACATCTCCTATCCTCCAGATTCTGCGAGAAGAGCGAGCTCGCCTCTGTAGCCAATATGTCATGGATGGTTACCCGTAATCATTATCACTCTATTTCACTCCTACCCCAGAGCCTTTTTCAGGCTCCGGCGGGGCTCTCCATGACAGCACCCCACAAACGAGACAACTCCTTTTTTTTTTTTTTTTTTCCCCCCTGAAGACTGCAACATATAATCACGACCAACAATGCTCGGAAAAAAAAAAAAATGGCGTTGGGCTCCAATTTTATCCCCATCTCCTCCTTTCTCTTCCCCGCTCGCTTTTACTCTCCTCCCCCAACCTCAGCCCCCCCACCCTTCGATGATCTACTTTGGCAAAGCATAACACGCCGTACGTTGCACCAGGAAAGGACGAAGGATGGGGGGGTTAAAATTAAAGCTCATGGAGGGGTGGGGAATGCAAGTCTCTGTGCATCCCTGCAACATGCACAAACTCACAACCATTGCACGGTTCACACTCAAGTTGAATCATACAAGCGCATAGTAGTGTGGGGGATTTGTCGGTGACTTTGGGGAGGTGGTCTGAGCATGACGAAACGGGTATAAAATGAAAGACCATTAAAACGAATACTAACGGCAGAAAATAAAAAGGACAAAAATGGCTGTGCTAATCCCCCCCAGTAAATATGTGTGTAATTGTGGAGCGGCTGATATCTCAGTTTTGCAGCTGTGGGTCTAATCGCACTGCTATTACAGCCCCCACCTCCTCCCCCTGCTACAAACACTCTCCCGTCCACTTTCACAGTGATGGGGGGAACATAATGCGTCTTATGGATAATGAAACTAAATAGGCAGCCCGTCCTAGCAATCAGCCACATAATTGCACCTTTTTACAATCCAACTCACTCTGACTTCTCCGAACAGCTTCAAAGACGACATGAAAAACAAGGCAGCGCTGCTAAGCCATGGGTGCCATGAGAGGCGACTGACAGCACAGATAGTCCCCAAACAGCGACCTGAGCCAGGTATCTTCTCAGGGCAAATCCAAACTAAATCAACTGGGTAGAAATTTCTGCACCTTCTCTCAGCCAAACCGTCAGGACACAAAGAAAAGCTCCAACATTCACAAATTATTCCATCAAAGCGGAACTTTCCCAAGCAGCGTCCTCTGCACAAGCTGACACCATCAATTGTGTCCTAACGAAATCCACACAACACACACACGTAGACGACACACAGAGCGGCGGAGACCCACAATGATCCCGCACCAGCACCATACACAACAAGAAGGAGGAAACTGGAAAAATTTCAAATAAAAAGAATTTAAAGAATTATTTTTTAAAAAAAATTTACACAAATTCTGCCTGAATGGAGAAAAATATTTCCATCATCCGAGAGACAAATGGAGGGCGGTTTAATTTCACGCTAGGCAGCCGGTCCATCCCCAAAACCCCCCCCTTCCGCCGTCATCTCCCTGTTTACAAAACCGACCTTTTCTGTAGGTGAACGTTTCCTACCAAATATACTGACACAATAAACCCTGCACCTTCCACACCACAAACACAACACAAATGTTCATCTGACAAAATCCTCCATCTTGCAGAGACGAGCGTCTGCAGGGCAAGCACATTACTGGATTGCATTTTTTTTTTTTTTTTTGCATGAACAATTTTTGTGTGTGTTTTCAACAATTTTACAGGAATAAAAATTCTCCTCTTTCTATTAACAACTAAATAAAAACCTGAGGTTAAGAAATGGAGATTTCAGGTAAAATGTGTAAACGGGGGAGGGCAGATGTGGCAGCAGCTGGTGGAATCTGTGGCCCTGGAAAGTGACTGATAAGAGGTGGAGACGGAAGATCAGTCACCTACAAAACACATCAAAGTCACCGCACTTACTTATCATGACATCAGATAGAAAAGTGAGGCAAGGCTGCGCTATAGTGGCCACCTGGCAGGGAACCTCACCCACAGCGCCCTAGATCTGCGGAGAGTCGGGGCACACTACATGCCCAGCACACACACCGAACTCCTCAAGTTCCAGCACACATGACCCCGCGAGCACGTAGCGCCCCCTCCTCACACATACAGAGCAATGACCCCCGGAGCTGACCTGTGCCGCCGCTGCCGCCGCCGGCTGAGGGTCCTGTGTGCGGATCACTTCCAGCCTCACACTGCCGCCGCCGCTCCGGCATCCACACACTACGGGCGAGACACGCCCACGCCACGGCCCCGGACACACCCACGCTACGCCTTTTAAAGAGACATTACCGTGTTCTGCTCACCTGTACTGTAAAAATATCACTGCTCACCTGTACTGTAATAACAAAGCATTATCACTCATCTCCTGTGCTGTAATATAAGAATGTTATCACTATTCCTCTACACTGTAATAATACCGCTCACCTGTACTGTAATAACACAGCGTTATCAATCATCTCCTGTACTGTAATATAAGAATGTTATCACTATTCCTCTACATTGTAATAATATCACCGCTCACCTGTACTGTAATAATATTACCGCTCACCTGTACTGTAATAATATTACCGCTCACCTGTACTGTAATAATATCACTGCTCACCTGTACTGTAATAATATCACTGCTCACCTATACTGTAATAACAAAGCATTATCACTCATCTCCTGTACTGTAATATAAGAACATTATCACTATTCCTCTACACTGTAATAATACCGCTCACCTGTACTGTAATAACACAGCGTTATCACTCATCTCCTGTACTGTAATATAAGAATGTTATCACTATTCCTCTACATTGTAATAATATCACCGCTCACCTGTACTGTAATAATATTACCGCTCAACTGTACTGTAATAATATCACTGCTCACCTGTACTGTAATAATATCACTGCTCACCTGTACTGTAATAATATCACTGCTCACCTGTACTGTAATAATTTCACTGCTCGCCTGTACTGTAATAATATCACTGCTCTCCTGTACTGTAATAATATCACCGCTCACCTGTACTGTAATAATATTACTGCTCACCTGTACTGAAATAATATCACTGCTCACCTGTACTGTAATAATATCACTGCTCACCTGTACTGTAATAATACTACCGCTCACCTGTACTGTAATAATATTACCGCTCACCTATACTGTAATAACAAAGCATTATCACTCATCTCCTGTGCTGTAATATAAGAATGTTAGCACTATTCCTCTACACTGTAATAATATTACCGCTCACCTGTACTGTAATAATATTACTGCTCACCTGTACTGTAATAATATTACTGCTCACCTGTACTGTAATAATATCACCGCTCACCTGTACTGTAATAATATTACTGCTCACCTGTACTGTAAAAATATTACTGCTCACCTGTACTGTAATAATTTCACCGCTCACCTGTACTGTAATAATATTACTGCTCACCTGTACTGTAAAAATATTACTGCTCACCTGTACTGTAATAATTTCACCGCTCACCTGTACTGTAATAATATTACTGCTCACCTGTACTGTAATAATATTACTGCTCACCTGTACTGTAAAAATATTACTGCTCACCTGTACTGTAATAATTTCACCGCTCACCTGTACTGTAAAAATATTACTGCTCACCTGTACTGTAATAATTTCACCGCTCACCTGTACTGTAATAATATTACTGCTCATCTGTACTGTAATAATATCACCGCTCACCTGTACTGTAATAATATTACTGCTTACCTGTACTGTAATAATAATACCGCTCACCTGTACTGTAATAATATCACCGCTCACCTGTACTGTAATAATATCACTGCTCATCTGTACTGTAATAATATTACTGCTTATTTGTACTGTAATAATTTTACCGCTCACCTGTACTGTAATAATATCACTGCTCACCTGTACTGTAATAATATTACCGCTCACCTGTACTGTAATAACACAGCGTTATCACTCATCTCCTGTACTGTAATATAAGAACGTTATCAATATTCCTCTACATTGTAATAATATCACTGCTCACCTGTACTGTAATAATATCACCGCTCACCTGTACTGTAATAAAATTACCGCTCACCTGTACTGTAATAATATTACTGCTCACCTGTACTGTAAAAATATTACTGCTCACCTGTACTGTAATAATTTCACCACTAACCTGTACTGTAATAATATTACTGCTCACCTGTACTGTAATAATATTACTGCTCACCTGTACTGTAAAAATATTACTGCACACCTGTACTGTAATAATATCACTGTTCACCTGTACTGTAATAATATTACTGCTCACCTGTACTGTAAAAATATTACTGCTCACCTGTACTGTAATAATTTCACCGCTCACCTGTACTGTAATAATATTACTGCTCACCTGTACTGTAAAAATATTACTGCTCACCTGTACTGTAATAATTTCACCGCTCACCTGTACTGTAATAATATTACTGCTCACCTGTACTGTAATAATATTACTGCTCACCTGTACTGTAAAAATATTACTGCTCACCTGTACTGTAATAATTTCACCGCTCACCTGTACTGTAATAATATTACTGCTCACCTGTACTGTAATAATATTACTGCTTACCTGTACTGTAATAATAATACTGCTCACCTGTACTGTAATAATATCACCGCTCACCTGTACTGTAATAATATCACTGCTCATCTGTACTGTAATAATATTAATGCTTACTTGTACTGTAATAATTTTACCGCTCACCTGTACTGTAATAATATCACTGCTCACCTGTACTGTAATAATATTACCGCTCACCTGTACTGTAATAATATCACTGCTCACCAGTACTGTACAAATATCACTGCTCACCTGTACTGTAATAACACAGCGTTATCACTCATCTCCTGTACTGTAATATAAGAACGTTATCAATATTCCTCTACATTGTAATAATATCACTGCTCACCTGTACTGAAATAATATCACCGCTCACCTGTACTGTAATAATATTACCGCTTACCTGTACTGTAATAATATTACTGCTCACCTGTACTGTAAAAATATTACTGCTCACCTGTACTGTAATAATTTCACCGCTCACCTTTACTGTAATAATATTACCGCACACCTGTACTGTAATAATATTACTGCTCACCTGTACTGTAATAATATCACCGTTCACCTGTACTGTAATAATATGACTGCTCACCTGTACTGTAAAAATATTACTGCTCACCTGTACTGTAATATTACTGCTCACCTGTACTGTAATAATATTACTGCTCACCTGTACTGTAATAATATCACCGTTCACCTGTACTGTAATAATATGACTGCTCACCTGTACTGTAAAAATATTACTGCTCACCTGTACTGTAATAATTTCACCGCTCACCTGTACTGTAATAATATTACTGCTCACCTGTACTGTAAAAATATTACTGCTCACCTGTACTGTAATAATTTCACCGCTCACCTGTACTGTAATAATATTACTGCTCACCTGTACTGTAATAATATTACTGCTCACCTGTACTGTAATAATATCACTGCTCACCTGTACTGTAATAATATTACCGCTCACCTGTACTGTAATAATATCACTGCTCACCAGTACTGTACAAATATCACTGCTCACCTGTACTGTAATAACACAGCGTTATCACTCATCTCCTGTACTGTAATATAAGAACGTTATCAATATTCCTCTACATTGTAATAATATCACTGCTCACCTGTACTGAAATAATATCACCGCTCACCTGTACTGTAATAATATTACCGCTTACCTGTACTGTAATAATATTACTGCTCACCTGTACTGTAAAAATATTACTGCTCACCTGTACTGTAATAATTTCACCGCTCACCTTTACTGTAATAATATTACCGCACACCTGTACTGTAATAATATTACTGCTCACCTGTACTGTAATAATATCACCGTTCACCTGTACTGTAATAATATGACTGCTCACCTGTACTGTAAAAATATTACTGCTCACCTGTACTGTAATATTACTGCTCACCTGTACTGTAATAATATTACTGCTCACCTGTACTGTAATAATATCACCGTTCACCTGTACTGTAATAATATGACTGCTCACCTGTACTGTAAAAATATTACTGCTCACCTGTACTGTAATAATTTCACCGCTCACCTGTACTGTAATAATATTACTGCTCACCTGTACTGTAAAAATATTACTGCTCACCTGTACTGTAATAATTTCACCGCTCACCTGTACTGTAATAATATTACTGCTCACCTGTACTGTAATAATATTACTGCTCACCTGTACTGTAATAATATCACCGCTCACCGGTACTGTAATAATATTACTGCTCACCTGTACTGTAATAATATTACTGCTTACCTGTACTGTAATAATAATACTGCTCACCTGTACTGTAATAATATCACTGCTCATCTGTACTGTAATAATATTACTGCTTACTTGTACTGTAATAATTTTACCGCTCACCTGTACTGTAATAATATCACTGTTCACCTGTACTGTAATAATATTACTGCTCACCTGTACTGTAATAATATCACCGCTCACCGGTACTGTAATAATATTACTGCTCACCTGTACTGTAATAATATTACTGCTTACCTGTACTGTAATAATATCACTGCTCATCTGTACTGTAATAATATTACTGCTTACTTGTACTGTAATAATTTTACCGCTCACCTGTACTGTAATAATATCACTGTTCACCTGTACTGTAATAATATCACTGCTCACCTGTACTGTATTGCTCAGACGAGCAGGATCTAGTTGCTAAGGGCTAGTTCACATGGGGCAAGAGGGAGCGGATTTGGGGGTGGAATCTTCCTCAAAATCCGCCCCCTCACAATAGAGGTCTATTTAGACGTCTAGTGCTCTTTATTCCGCTAGCGGTTTGCTCCTGCTAGCAGAAAAAAGAAGCTAGCTGCCCTTTCTTCAGGCAGATTCCTCGCAACAGCACCCTCCGGACTAGGCCCATTCATTTGGGCCTAATCCGGAGCGGAAAGCTGCGACGGGATGCCGTGTACTGCACCGGCATCCCGTAGCAACAACCGTGACGGAATGTGCACACGCGGAATCCCCGTGTGAACTAGCCCTTATTGTTTTGCCTGAAGTTAAGGCTGTATTTTCTTTGCTCGTTTTGTGCCTGAAGTCAAGGTTTATTTATTTTCCTGTTTTAATTCTAAATAAACCTGTTCGCTGCATATTTTGTGTCCCTGTCTTAGACTGGTTGGGTCCATACCACTGCTGCTATCGAGCAACCTTCCCCACAACCCCCATAACATTGGCATCCACAATGCCTTCATTACAACAATATCCACAGTGCCCACATAACCGTGGCAGCCATAACAGCAAAATCCAATATCTCCATTACTGTGACAGTAGCACGGCCCACAGAATAGTGGGATCCATACTGCCTTCATGTTAGTGACATCCAGAGTGCCTTCATAACTGTGACAGTAGCACAGCTTCATAAGAGTGGTATCCAAAAGAGCAACAGTCATGATGCTCCCATAACTGTGATAGCAGCAGTGTTCCCATTATACTAGGTTCACACTAGTGTTCAGGTTTCTGTCATTCATATTCGCTTGGGGCCCCGAAAAATGGAAACCCTATCCTATTAAAAAGTGGTTACCTGCAGAAATCGACGGACCTCATCGACTAAAATGGGGTCCACCGGATTTCCACTGAAAACAGCAGACTGTTCCAGGACTTTTCTCTCTACTTATTTTAAGCGGAATTGTAAGAATTATAGCTAGCACATGGTAAGTGGGGCCCCGTTAAACATTTTGTATTACATTCCAGGAGCTTCAGGATTAACCTCTGTACTGAGTAGTTTAGCTGCAGAGGTTCTGAGCAGTTGGGGGTGCAGGGACACATGAGATACTGAATATTGAGTATGCAGGGATACTGGAATTACCAAGTAGTTTGGGGGTGCAAGGACATAGAAGATGCTGAATAATTGAGGGTTCAAGGTCATGGGAGGTGCTGAGAAATTGAGGGTTGAGGGCATCAGAGGTGGCAAGTAGTTTGGAGGCGCAAAGACCAAGGAGGTGCTAAATAGCTGAGGAATGTTTTGACTTAGGAGGTGGGGAGGAATTAGGGATACTGGTTTTGGAGAGGTGCTGAGTAGATGGGGTTGCAGGGGCATGGAAGGTACTGAGTAGTTGGAGAATGCGGAGATATCAGAGGTGCTGAGTAGTTGGGGGTGCAGGGTAATTGGATGTACCAAGTAGTTTGTGGGTGCAGCGAAATAAAAGTTGCTGAATAACTGAGGGATGCTGGGACTTTGGAGGTGCTGAGTAGCTAGAGATGCAGGAATTCCAGCTGTACTGAGTGGTTGGGGGTTCAGAGTCATGAGAGGTGCTGAGTAAATGGGAAAGGTGCTAAATAGTTGGGGTGCAGGAATGTAGGAGATGCTGAGTAGTTGGAAGTGCAGTAACATGGAAGATGCAAAGTGAACGCAGGGACATATGAATTGCTGAGTAGTTGGATGATGCAGGAAAATAGGGGGTGTTGAGTTTTAGAGGAAGCATGCTTCAACATTTAGTTGAAGCATGCAAAGACATGGAAGGTGTAGACTGATAATTCAGAACAGATTTTTAGCTCATATTCTGTTGTATGTAGAGCACAGTAGAAGTGCAGATCAGTCTGTGTATGAGGTGGGTGGTGGGAGGTCTCTGGCATTGAGGGGGTTACTGTGATTCGTGACTATTCCGATATAACTGTAATTCCTACTCAGACTCGCCATTAGAAAACATAGGGGGCCTGAGATAATGGAGGAAAGTCTTACCTTCAGTTACCAGTAAATAATTAAATGCAGGCCCTATAGTATACCATGTATTTACGAAGGTTACAGCATAACAGAGATCAGAAGGATCCCTTATCTGTCACAATGTTCTCTAGATGGGTTGGTGATGTGATAATTTTCAGAATACATCACTATGCATCTGTCAGTGGTAGAGGGGACAGAGCAATGTTCTGCGTGGTGGTGCAATAATCTTAAGAATATTCTGTATCATCGTGTATATCAGGAGGGGTAGGGCAATGAACAATGGTCCGCAAAACTCTAGAGAGATAAAGTGGGATGGTAATCTGCAGAATATATCACTATGTATCATATTATATATGCCAGGAGACAGAAGAGAAAGTGCAATGTTCTGCAGATTTCTGGAAAAAAACAGTGATGTAATATTCTGCAGAATATTAATAGGTAACTGTCAGGAGATAAGGCAGAGCAATGTTCTGCATATATGTAGAGGTCAGTGGTGTAATATTCTGCAAAATATGACTATTTATCTGTATGAAAGTAGAGGGGACACATCAATATTCTGGTGATCTCTAAAGAGATCAGTGGTGAAGTCATAGTGCAGAATGTGTTAAGGTCAGGACCCCACGACAGAAACAAAAAGTCCGCAAAGGAAAACTCTGCAGACTTTCTGTGAAAAAACTATCTTTTAGCTGCAGCTCATTACTTGGAGCCTTAGGCTTGGTTTACATCTGCGCAGGGGTTTCCGTTCAGGGAGTCTGCTTGAGGATCCTCCAAATGGAAAACTATGGGAGCATTCACACTACATCAGTGTCCGACAGCTAGTGTCCGCTGCTATTGTCCATTCAAAATCTTGTGCGGACATTAGCAGCGGACACTAGCTGTGTCCGTGACATTTTGCATTGATTTAATTGGACATCGGGTGCGTTCTTTTACAATCCGTACCTGTTCTTCACTGTCCATTCCCAAAGATGTCCGACTTTTCAAGCGGACAGCAAAACCCAACGTGCATAGAAAAATGGTTACCTTAGGAAACCTGCAGACCTCATACACTATAATGGGTTCCATATGGTTTCCATTCGGTTTCTCCCTGAAAAGTGCAAAATATCTGGAGAGGCAAATTGAATGTCCAAAGAGACTGGGTGCAGATGTGAACCAAGTGAGGGTGTTTATTCCTGGACTTTTTTTTGATGGTCTGTCCTTAGAATAGGCCATAAATATCTGATCACAGAGGGGCCAACATCTAGCTCCCATGTGGTCAGTTGTTTGGGACTTCTGCATGACCCAGTACTATACAGTGTAAGGAGCCAAAGGCAGATGGTTCCATACATTCTATAGTGGCTGAGCAGAACCATTACAGCTTTGGTTTCATTCACTTCAAACAGAGCAGATGTAGTGATGTCGCACCCCCATACAAAATTCAGTGCCACCCCCTCCACCAGTCAGTTTGTGGCGCATGCAGGAGATTGGGGGTGCCAGTCAGTGGAGTCAGTGCCATTGTAATCTTTAGCTTGCTCCCACTGTCCTGCAATCAGTATAATTTAGCAGATACAGAGAGCTACTCCAAGATGAGTTGTTCACTGAATTTCAGTGCTCAGGGAGGAGAGCAGATAAGGTGAAACATAAAAAAAAAACCAAAACATACTTACCTGTTCCTGGTGCTCCACTGTCCATCGCCAAGGTTCTGTCCAGCAAGCCGTCCTTTTGTTGGCAGAAGTTATGCACCACACATGACTGTTGAGGAGAATCTCCGGGTTCAGCGGCCATAGACAAGGTGTCAGTAACATATGTGAGTAACGTTACCAGTTCCTTTCCTGTGGCATGACTCAGAGACAGGTGAGTATGAGTTTTAATTTATGTTTCACCTTACGCGACCTCCTGTCTGAGTCTTGAAATTTTGGGACAACCTCTTTAAGACTGAGGACGCATGTTGTGGAAAAGCTGTGTATTTTATTGTGGTGTTGAGCTAAAGCTAGGAGTTTATTCCTCTTGGCTTTGGCTAAAAAAAAATGCAATAGAAACTCTAGCTTTTCTACAAGGTGTATCCTCAGTCTTAGGGAGTTTTCCAAAGTTATCAATTGAAGACCTATCATTAGAATAAGTTATAAGTTGAATATCGGTAGGATCCAATATCTGATCATGTTTCATGCTACCGCTTAACAGCTGCACTGTAGCAGCACAGTGTGCACACACTCCAGACCAGCACTAAGCTGAGAATAGAGTATCCGATTAGCAATCCAAATAGGAGAGTCAAGAGACACACTGGTGCGGTTTATTTCAAGTGTAACTAAAAACTATTACCCTCAGCAGGTGTTAGCCCAAGAGTGCATAGCTCAGATCAGGGGCATTTGGCCACAGAACTGAGGGGTAACAGTGGAAGTGAGAAATGAGCTATAGGAATTAGAGTCCAGGGGACCTGCAGTCACCAAAGCCCACCTTAAGGACTTCACACATCTATGATTCTCTACGAACATCACATGATCCTATTGCTCTTGAGTGGATGTTTGCAGAAAAAAAAATAATGGAGACACGCTCTATTAGTCTGCTTTTAGTCAATGGATCTGTAAAAATCATTTTTTATAGATGCAGCACTTGGAAAATTATGCCAATTTGTTCATAAAAATAGTTGTCCTTATGCTGGGTTCTCACATTTGGCATTTTGGTTGCATTTTTCTGGCACTTTGTAAACATAGTTGAAAAATGCATTTGAAAAAAATGCTTCAGTTTTCAATTGCATTTACAAAATGCCAGAAAAATGCAAATTAAATACCCTATGAAAATCCAGCCTAAGGACTTATTCACACGTCCATTTTTAATAGAGTGTTCAATTCTATTATTATTCTATTATATACCTCTGCAAAGGCTTAAAAATAACAAACACTACATACTCACCTCTCCATTTAGCTGGAGATCCAGCACCTACATACTCACTTCTTCATTTAGCTGGAGATCCAGCACCTACACACTCACCTCTCCATTCAGCTTGAGATCCAGCACCTACATACTCACGTCTTCATTTAGCTGGAGATCCAGCACCTACATACTCACCTCTCCATTAAGCTGGAGATCCAGCAGAGTCCCCTTCTCTGATCAAACTAAATGGTACGTTTTCAGAGTATTGTATTAATGGACAGCACATGGTTCTTTATCAAATAAAGGATGGCCAAGAGTCATTAGTATGTATCATTGGAGTTACAGTATGGAAACAAGACATCCCTTGTGATGATCGGACTTGCTTCAAGACGAAACCTATCATGTGCAATTGAGTTTTGGCTTTAACTACAAGAGGTAGTGTATATATCCCTCTTTGTACTCGCTGACTACAAGATGAGGAATTTGAGTAAATAGTCACACGTATTTTGTGCATAATATCAGCAGTAGCTGATGTGGAAATAACTGAACAGGGTACAGTACTATACCTCGAGCATGTTAGCTGAAGAAAATAGACATTTAACTTACATAATACAAGTTAAAATTTATGGTTGTTTTTTTTGTTTTGTTTTTTTTTACTGTGATTTGTGTGTAGCCTTACTATTCCAGCCTGCCTCACTTAGCAGCAGATCAGTCATTGCCTGTGATATCAATAATTAGACATAACCTTAGACAGGGCAGTTATAAAGCACAAAAAGTCCATCACAGTAGTGTACATTGTGATACTGATTTGAAGCATCATACTAGAAATTAGAAATGTTCTCTCTCTTTTTTTTTTTTTCCCTTGCCCCCCAGGTGGGGGGGCAAGGGAAAGTGGTAAATAGGGAGGGGTCCCGATGGTGTATGGAGTGCGGCGGATCATAACCACCATGAGTTCGATACATATAAGCTGCTCAGCGCCGCAACCAACCCGCAGACGAAGTCGCAGGCACATGCTAGTATTACATAGAATCTGAAGGCTGGATATCAGAAATATTAGCTATGTCTTCTGATACTCTGTCCAAGGTCCTGAATCTTGAATCTCTGTGATCACAGGAACAAGGCAGCACACAGAAAACAAGTGCTTCACAATGCATTACATGTAGTTGTTGTATAAAAGCAGCATAAACCAGTGACCAGCACCTCACAGTGGGGGACAGCATGTGCCTCTGGGTTCCATCATGGTTTTAGTTTATGACCTGCGTATATAGGGTTTGCAGTACAGGTGCTGCTCCCCTTTGCCAACCCCTTCACTGGCTACCAAAGCCATCTACAACCTGTCCCCTCCATATATCTGACCTAATCTCCTGCTACCTGCCCACACATAATCTCAGATCCTCCAAAGACCTCCTACTCCGCTCTCATCCGCTCCTCACACAACCATCTCCAAGACTTCTCCCATGCATCCCCCATACTTTGGAACTCATTACCAAGACACATAAGACTGACCCCCACAATCACAGGCTTCAAAAAGGCCCTGAAGACTCACCTATTCAGGAAGGCCTACAACCTCCAGTAACACTACTGTCACCACACCACCATCTGTACAGCCTCTCCCCTCACCTTCTGTCTCTATCCTTTTTCCTTCATATATTGAAAGCAATTGCTTACTGTGCCAGTCGGTCACTGTTAATATTTTATTTGTTTTGTATATGTTGTGTACTGTATGTAAACCCTCAAATGTAAAGCACCATGGAATTAATATAATGTACAGCACCATGGAAGTAATATAATGTATGGCACCATGGAAGTCATATAATGTACAGCACCATCGAAGTAATATAATGTACGGCACCATCGAAGTAATATAAAGTACAAGACCATGGAAGTATTATAATGTACGACACCATGGAAGTAATATAATGTACGGCACCATGGAAGTAATATAATGTACAGCACCATGGAAGTAATATAATGTACAGCACCATGGAAGTAATTTAATGTACAGCACCATGGAAGTAATATCATGTACGGCACCATCGAAGTAATATAATGTACAGCACCATGAAAGTAATATAATGTACAGCGCCATGGAAGTAATATAACGTACAGCAACATGGAAGTAATATAACGTACAGCACCATGGAAGTAATATAATGTACAGCATCATGAAAGTAATATAATGTACAGCACCATGGAAGTAATATAATGTACAGGACCATGGAAGTAATATAATGTACAGCACCATGGAAGTAATATAATGTACAGGACCATGGAAGTATTATAATGTACGGCACCATGGAAGTAATATAATGTACGGCACCATGGAAGTAATATAATGTACAGCACCATGGAAGTAATATAATGTACAGGACCATGGAAGTATTATAATGTACGGCACCATGGAAGTAATATAATGTACGGCACCATGGAAGTAATATAATGTACGGCACCATGGAAGTAATATAATGTACAGCACCATGGAATTAATATAATATACAGGACCATGGAATTAATATAATGTACAGCACCATGGAAGTAATAGTGCTCTATAAATAAATAATAATAATAATAATAATAATAATAATAATACAATGCATTTCTACTAGTGATCCTAAGATAAGATGAATGACTAATTTTATTATAGGAAAGCCAGCAGACTGATGTGCACCCTGGAAATGGAATTTATCAGGCAAAAAGGTATGTTGTGTAACAGAGAGACAAAAACTATGGTATCCATGTGAACAGAGCCTAAGTTTTCCACCCCTTACACTTTCAGACAGGCCCATAAATCCCAGAACTAGGTTTCATGTTGAGCCCCACAGAATGGGCAGTGCATTAGGTGAGGTGAGGGCTGATTTGCTGCATCAAATCTCTATAGAGGTTTTTGGGGATGGGTGAAGAGGGAAAGTGTAACACTTGCAATGTTTGCAGCCCAACTGATAACACTGATGAGTTTAGATAAGAGGAGCACAGGAGGGTCTCTCTGGAATTGTCCCTGTTTGAGGGCTTTGTGTGTTATCTGATGACCTTCTTCTGTTCTGGTGCAATGTCCCCGCAGCCAGAGGATCATGAAATCCCTGCTGTCCTAGAACAGGGCCAGCAACAGTCTATATCCCCAACAGTCTCCCTCCACAGTGGTTGCACTTCAATAGTAGCTGCTACTTCAATCTGTGCTCAGCTTTCATTTATTTTTACTGTTAGTGCTTTTTATTCCCCAATAGAACAGCTTACTCCTCATTTGTGTCCAGTGTAAAAACAATGCAAAAATTATATATCAATGGGAAAGGGGTCTGCTCATAATTTACTAGTCATTGCAGTTGCATATACAGCGTCAACATATTCTGCAGCACTTTACAGATGCTGACGTCCCTTACTCTCCCAAGTAGCGCTCACAATGTAAATGCTCTATCTGTATGTCTTTGGAGTGTAGAAGGAAACAAGGCAAGGAAACAAGGCAACAGAAACCCATTGGGGAAAAATACATGTTTCATGGAAATGTTGACCTTGGTCAGATTCAAACCCAGGATAGCAGTGATGTAAAAAAAGCAGTGTTAACTACTGATATACCATGCTGTCCTACATAGGAGTTTTGTAAATACACGTCTATTATTGATATATGAATATATATATTCAGGAGCAGTAAGCAGAAATCTTGGCAGAAGTGGTAAAGTGCAACACAAAGGGGAAACTTATCATTACTGTCCTAAGCTTAGCCAAGATCAAGCTCGATCAGACAGGCAGAAGTTGCACCAAATGTAGCAAAATGGAGTGCTATACGTGATATATTCAATGCAACTTACTATTTAGTGGAAACATTTTGCATTTCGAATAATACTCCAATGTCGGTAAACTTTTAATTATTCACATAACATTGTCTTGGTCAGTGATTTGTGTCCCCAAACTAGGAGTAGTTGGAAAAATAGAAGGTGTACATCTTTATATGATACCTTACCTCTGTATAGTCATAACTTCTGTTCTCTTTCACAATTACTGATGCAAATTATTGATCAAAATACTGATATGTGAATAATGTATTAATTACAAAATTGAACAAACTCCAATATACTGGGCCAGACCCAAACCACTACACAATCTATATATGTCATCCAAAATAAATAAACAACAGAAATAGCAAAATATAATAACATTTTTTTATATTTTGCCATTTATGTTGTGTATTTATTTGGAGTGACATATTTAGGATTGATGTGTGAATAAGGTTTAACCCCTTCACACCGGAGGAATTTTTCGATTTTGGATTTTCATTTTTGACTCCCCCCCCCCCCCCTTCCATACCCCATAACTTTTTTATTTTCAGAGCTTAATGTTTACGGGACAATTTTTTCTTCATGATGCTACCATTTATTATTCTGTACAATGTACTGGGAAGCTGGAAAAAAAATTCAGAAAGGGGTGGATTTGAAGAAAAAGTGCATTTGTGCAACTTTCTTACAGGCTTTGTTTTTACGGCATTCGCGGAAAGCCTAAGGCTGGCCCCACGTTGTGGAAAAACAGCTTTTTTGTTGTAGATTTTGCTGTGGTCTTTTGACCCAAAGTCAGGAGTGGATTGAGCAGACTGGCGAATAAATTTATAATGGAATGAAAGGGGTGTTGGTAGCAAAGAGGTTAATGAAAACATTTCTTAGTCCAGTATTTGGTGTCCGGAAGGTTATGCATATCCTCACCAGTGCTGCCCACAAGTAGGCTGGGAGTAACCGAGAGGGCAAGGAACCTGCCATATAGGTGGCCAATGGCAGATATGTGGTCACTAACAGTCAGATGAGCCGTCAGAAACAGAGGAACAGTCACAAAAGTATAGCAAATGCACAAATACTGCATATGTAGCATATACAGTATACACACAAATACAGAATATACACATACATATACAGCATAACCATGTACTTATGCAGAATATACACATGCATGGACTTATGCACACAATATTTGCTTACTTTTAACTGCTGACATCAGGGATCTTCAGATAAACACAGTCACAAAATTTTGGTCTATATTCACTCTTACAATGTACCATTATCCTTGCTTCCTGTAGCGGTCAGCACTTACCCATCCACATGCTCTCTTGCCCCATACATGTTCCCTTGCTAGCTATGACCCAAATACTCTGATACAATTGCACAGAGGAAAATTGGAAGCAAACATGCTATGGATATTGAGGCCGAGTGTACACATTGCAATTATGGTTTAGCTGAAAACTGTGTGGATTTGTAGACTTAGCATTTTAGTAATGCTTTTTTCTTAAAACTTAGTATATTTAGTATTGTTAATGACTACACAAATTTCCTGGTAAATATGCTGTTTTACCTGCAGAACCACACAGCCATTAGCATGATTTTACTTCCCATTTTGTAGGTAAAACTACCGTAAAACAAGAGCAGATATTGAGAATTACATCTAGCAAATAGAACAAGAGCAGTGTCTATGTATACAGATTAAAAACAGATACTGAAAGGTACACCCAGTATACAGTATAAGAGAAGTGTTAGGGTAAGTTCACACTGGGTTTTTTGGTCAGGATTTTGAGGCGAATATCAATGGGAGCCAGTCAGTTCTTTTTTCCAGAGGCCGTTTCTTCGGGCTCCCGGAAAAAAGTAACGACATGCTCAGGGTCGGACTGGGGTGTCTAGGGCCCACCACCAGGACCCTGCAGACCAGCGATGCCGAGACAGGGCAGCTAAAGGTAATACCATCTCGGGAGCCATGCTGCTCACCTGCCATACAATGTGCAACAACACACTACCTAAACCTACTGCTACACTCTGTATGGAAAGTGATCAGCATGGCTGCTAGAAATGTTACCATTACCTATAGCCGCGCTGTCCTGGAATAGCTGATCTGCAGAGGTCCTGGCTGTTGTATTATCACAGATGTAATATTGACGGCCTATCCTAAGGACAGACCATCAATATTATAAAGTTGGATAAATCCTTTAAAGATTTGTCCAGGAATTGGATCAACCCATTTGCCTGGCGGGAGGTGTAAAATAAAAAAATAAAAAGTGCCTTCACCTGTCCCCATTGCTCCATTTAGACGCCAGTGTCCATTTAGTCTTGTGCCGGCACCTCCGTGCAGGGAGTCCTGCACCTCATGGGACCACTGAAACCAATTAGATACAGGATTTCCAGAAATAAGGCCATGAGACTGAACAGACACAGGCAGGAGGATAACGGGGCGCTGGGGAAAAAAGTTCAATGAAAACCACTGCGTCTCACTGTTGTGCCTAATCCTTAAAGAGGAGCTTTCACCATTTGGGGCACATGCGGTTTAATACACCGCTAGAAAGCCGACAGTGTGCTGAATTCAGTGCAGCTTTCACGTTCTGTGCCCCGGGTGAAGAGATATCGGTGCCGGTACTGTAGCTCTTCACTGTCAGAAGGCGTGTCTGACAGTCAATCAGTAACGCCCTTCCTCACAGTAGCGTCTATTGCGCTGTACTGTTGTGAAGGGGCTTACTGCCTAATGATGACGCTGAGCGGTGAGGAACGCTACCTCCCCCCAGTACACGTCTATGGACGAGCATTATCAGGAGGGGAGGGGGCGTTCCTCCCCGATCTCATAGTACAGCACAATAGGCGCTGCTGGGAAGAAGGACGTTCCTGACTGACTGTAAGACACGCCCTTCTGACAGTGAAGAGCTACAGTACCGGGACCGATAGCTCTTCACCGGGGGCACAGAATGGAAAAGCTGCACTGAATTCAGCGCACTGTCGGCTTTCTAGCGGTATATAAAACCACATGTGCCCCAGGTGGTAAGAGCTCCTCCTTAACATCTCAATATACTGTACATTATACTATAAGGATAAGACCTAACACAGCGTCCCACAGCAAAAAAGCGCTGCAGGAAAAACCCCGGCGGCAACATGTCAGTTTTCCTGCAGCGCTTTTTGCAGAAACTCCACAGAGGTTTGCTCTGAGGACTTTCTGCTTCCATTATACCTATAGGAACACTGTAGGTGTTTCCGTAGGTATAAGTGCTGCGATTTCCAAAAACTGCAACAGTTACCTACACACTCATACATATACATTCATATATACTCACTCACACACACATATATATATATATATCTATATATATCTATCTATCTATCTATATATAGATATATATAGATATCTATCTATATATAGATATATATCTAGCATATACACATTTATATACATTCATATACCATATATACCATATATACTAACATATATACATACACTCTCACATTATTATAGAATGCTGTATATACACACACACATACCTGTATACAAACATACAGTCCTCACACAGTATACAAGACACATGCTTTAACCCTTAAGTACTATCATGGTGTCTATCATAGTGATATGTGTATGGTAATGGTGTATGATAGACACCATGATAGGACTTAAGGGTTAAACAAATGTACACATATACATATTAAATTTTACCAAAAAAAAGAAAAAAATATACTCACATTTGTGAAGCAGCAGCAGCAGACTCCTCTGTCCCCACACGGGCCGATGTAAACGATGACTCACTCTGAAGAGGAGGGGGAGGGGGGAAAGTCCCGGCTTGCAGAGAGATCGCTTCCTAAGATTGCACTGGCAGGAGGCCCCTCAGTGTAAGTGTCGGGGCCCTGGGAAACTGACGGCAGCCATGCTTCTTTATTCATTACAGCGCTGCCAGCAGCCTGGGGCCCCGAGCTTACTGTTCCAGCCCCTGACACTAGCAGCATCGCTCAGTTTATCAATGCAAATGCACTGGACAGGGGCCCGAACCAGCCCCTGACATCCCGATCGGGCCCCTGACCAGTGCTTCTATATAGTCGGGGCCTGGGGCCCACCGGGGGATTCCGGCGGGCCAGTCCGACCCTAGACATGCTCATTCTTCAGGCCGATTCGCCTCGTGATTCGGCCTGAAGACATACCCTCCTCCTGACTAGGCCTATTCACTGGGTCTAATCCGGAGCGGAGTGCGTGACTGGATGCCGGTGCAGTGCATCGGCATTCAGTCGTGGCTACCCATTTTTTTTGTCTGGAACCTGAGGTGGCCTCTGTCTCATGTTCCGGACCAAAAAAAACCATGTGAACTTACCCTTAGTGTGTAATGTCTAAATGTACATGGCAACAGTGGCGTAACTACCACCATAGCAGCGGTAGCAGCTGCCACAGGGCCCGGGACATCAGGGGCCCGGTGACAGCTGCTACCGCTGCTATCATTATGCTCGGAGGTCTTTTCGGACCCCCGAGTATAATGATCGGGGCCCCCTATTGGTGGAATACTTTCCACCAACAGGGGGCCCCGAAGCTGCAGCAACGGCTGAGACACAGGAGCTTCAGCTCTGGCTCCTGTCAGCGCTGCAGGACGTTCCCCCTCTCTCCCCCCTCCCTTTCTCTGCTGTCCTCTGCCCACCAATGAGAGGAGGAGGCGGGACTTATCCCTGCCGAGCTCCTGCACAGAAGAGAAGAGGAAGAAGCTGCTCTAGGAAAATGAAACTGAAGCTACACAGGTACGTACTGGGGTTACTTATTACTATCAGGCATTTGGGGGGATTACTTGTGTTTTAGTAACTCCATGTGCCTCATAGTAATAGCAGTTAACCCCATCATCTCCCTCACATTAACCCCTGTTTGTCTCACCATAAGAGTTACTGATATGTGAGACATTTGGGGGTAATAGTAATGAAGATACTTTATTATTACCTCCATGTTTCTCACATATCAGTAACTCTTATGTGAGGTACACAAGGCTTAATGTGAGGGACATGATAGGGTTAACTGTTATTAATATGAGGCACATGGAGTTACTAAATTGTAATGCACAGGACCAGATTTTTTTTTATCCACAATTTGTCCTGGTATAGCGGTCAGCGGTGACAGTATTTAGTCCTGTAGGGGCCACTAAGGGACATAATACTGTGTGCAGGGGCCACTATGGGACATAATACTATGTGCAGGGGCCACTATTGGGTATAATACTGTGTGCAGGGGCCACTAAGGGACATAATACTGTGTGCAGGGGCCACTAAGGGACATAATACTGTGTGCAGGGGACACTATGGGACACAATAGAGCGCGCAGGAATGCGTAGGAGGGACTCGGTCGAGATCTTCGGTGTCGGGGGGGCCCCATGTCAAAAGTTCGCCACGGGGCCCCGCCATTCCTAGTTACGCCACTGCATGGCAAGTGGAGTGTAAAGCTATATTCACATGGTAGCAGTAAATTCAATGCATGTATATAAAAAAAACTATAATAAATTGCTATCAACATGATCATAACAGCCTACAAAATAAATTGAGCTTGTCACGGTATCACATGGTGAATCGCATTACAAAAAAACACCACAAACAATTTCAGCATTGTTGTTTTTTTGTCTGCCTACCTTTCAAAAAATGGAATAGAAATTGGTCAAATTGTCATGTGTACCCCAAAATGATACAAAGGAACAGTCAAAAATCTAAACAATAAGGAAGCTCCATTGGCAAAAGAAATAGAATAGGCAGAAAATGATCACTTAAAAATAAATTATTTAGCAAAAGTAGTAAACCGTTAAAAATATGTATTGAAACTTTGTTACATAAATTCAACATGTACATTATACATCACGGTGAACATAATAAAAGCTAAACTCAAAACACAATTGATATTTTTTTCCATAAACTCCACACCAATAATAGGACATGTTTATGTCACAAAATCATAGTGTCTTATTGATGTGATATGACAGGGTTAATGTCTTACTGATCAATCTACTGTATATACTCGAGTATAAGCCGACCCGAATATAAGCCGAGGCCCCTAATTTTACCAAAAAAACTGAGAAAACTTATTGACTCGAGTATAAGCCGAGGGGGGAAATGCAGTAGCTACTGGAAAATTTAAAAAATTAAAATGGTCGGAGTTTTTGGGTGCAGTAGTTGCTGAGTGATGGGGAAGGGGAGTTTTGGTTGTCTGTCTGCCCCTTCCCTGAGCTTGAGGACTGTTTTTTTTTTTCCCCCACTTGGAATTCAGCCTGGCTGAAAATACGGTATCTGCAGTGCTCCTATTAACCCCTTCCCGACGGAACAGGAGCACTGCAGATACCCTATATTCAGTAGACCGGACACTGTCAGACACAGGGATACCTAATGTGTATGTGTGTCACAGTCATTTTCTACTTTTATGTCTATTCTAGGGAAAGCAGTGATTTAGAGATTTAATTTAATTTATTTTTTTATTGTATTTTTTTAAAGCTTCTTTCTTTTTCACTATTATATGGGAGATTCTAAGATTCTATACATTACTATTGCGGCTGGTCATAGACACCCCCCCCCAAAAAAAATAAAAAAATAAATAAATAAATAAATAAAAATAATTATTTTTTGTCTGTTTGTTTGTTTTTTGCTTGTCTCGAGTATAAGCTGAGGGGGGATTTTTCAGCACAAAAACTGTGCTGAAAAATTCAGCTTATACTCGAGTATATACAGTATGTGTATTTCTGGTACATCTGTAGGAGGTTCACTTTGTAGTTTTGTCTGTATTTCTGTTTACTTGATTGGTCACTCTGCTCTGTAGATGTAGAAGTTTTTCATTACATTACAGATTTTCGATACATAAATGGTGCCATTAAAAATATATATATTGACCTCTAAGGGACTTCAGAAAAAGAGACAAACAGGTTTTCAGCGGTTACACAATGAATGTTCCAGATGGGAATGCACTTTTAATTTGTAGAAAAAATCTGTGGATCAAATATTCACTACACCCCTTGTCAAGTGCCTTGGGTTATGTTTCCAAAATATGGTCACTTCTTGAAGAGGTTTTATATTAAATTACTATAAGACGCACCTAGGTTTTAGAGGAGGAAAATAGGGAAAAAAAATTTTTAAGCAAAAACTGGTAAAATATTTAATATATGGGAGTTGTAGTTTTGCAACAGCTGCAAGGCCACATTGACAGGTGACCCTGCAGCTGTATGGGGATGCATAGAGCGTTTTTTTGCGGGGACAGATGTACTTTTTAGTTATACCATTTTGGGGGATATCTATTGCTTAGATCACATTGTATTGAAAAAAAAAAACAGGAGGTGATTTAGAACTTTTATTTATTTCATATTTTTAAAGTTTTGTTTTTTTTTTACTATTTTATTCCCCCCCGGGGGCTTGAACCTGCGGTCACTTGATCGCAAGTCCCATAGACGGCAATACAACTGTATTGCCGTCTATGGGACATTCTGTCTATTAGTATTATGGCTGGTCCTAGGCCCAGCCACAATACTAATATATAGCCGTGACAGGCCGGGGAGCCTCATTAGGCTCCCGGCTGTCACCCGAACAGGTCGGCTCCTGCGATATCGCCGCGCAGGAGCCGGCCTGCAACTTTACAGGTACGGGGCCGGTGGGGACCGGCCCCGGGCGAGAAGAGGCCACCGATACTGACCCGGCATCCGCTGTACTAGAGAGGCGGATGCCGGGGAGGAATAGACGCCGGGGCCTGAGACATCGCTACGATCCTCTGCCCTGCATGAAGCCAGCGGCGGGGGCACGGAGGAGCCCCTGCCGCTGCTGGCTTCATGTAGGGCAGAGGATCGCAGCGATGTCTCAGGCCCTGGCACCTGTAATGGCGTCTATCACTTGCCGGCTTCCGCCTCTCTATTACAGCGGATGCCAGGCGCCACCTTCAGACTATAAGACGCACCCTTCTTTTCCCCAAAAATTTTGGGGAAAAAAAGTGCATCTTATAGTCCGAAAAATACGGTACCTCAGAGTATCTTCAGTTACAGGGAAATGCTTTATAAACCATCAAATAAGGCCTAAAATGTTCCTAGTGTTATTTTACTTCTGAGCCCTGTAATATTCTAAAACCAGCATAATGACTACAGAAGTCTTTTCACAGTGGCACAAACTGTGCACAATATATTGGACACTAAATTGGCATATCTGTGGAAAAATTGTATTTTGCAACATTCACTGCGCACTAGTTTCTGGAAAAACAAATACAAGAGTTTAATTTCCAAAATAGGGTAAGTTATTAAAGGGAGTATGTCAGCAGGAAAACTATTGTCAGATTAAGAACAGTACCTTGTAGAGGGGCTTATACACTTTCCAAAGATGTCTTTCTTACTCTGTGTTGCAGCTCCATTTTCATGAAAATAAGTTCTTTATTCATATGCAAATTAGATGAAAGGTTTTTCAGGGACTTTCTCCTGCCAGGGCTTCACTCTCTGTTCTAGATAACTGCAGACACTCTGTGACAAACTGACAGATGTCACTCATGCAATGTGGGTTGGATCTGGCTGGCAGTTAGGCATAGTTATCTAGAGCAGAGAGTGAAGCCCCGGTAAGAGAAGAAGGATCTTAAAGCCCTTGTCATCTAATTTGCATAAGAATAAAACGCTGATTTTCATGAAAATGGAGCTGCAATGCAGAATAAGAAAGGCATCTTTGGCAAGTATAGGAGACGCCCTACAAAGTACTGTCATTAGTTTGCTAGAAAATACTCCAGCATAATCTGCTCTCCTAATGGCAAAGGACGCTTCTGCCACATTACCATACAGCAATTGACCCCTTGCTAAAATCATTGTAATAATACTATATGATGTATTATACAACGGTGCTGTAAGGAGATGTAAGACTTTTCCTAAATACACTGCTTCAGCAAAACTGCTTTATTTGTCCACTATTTTACTTTATTCAATTAATTGTTGACACAACCCTTGACTTATCTGCTGAAAAGTCAAGTGATGTATCTTCTGCTCTCAGGGGGGAGGAAGGAGGGGCTAAGTGCACAGGAGCGAGCCTGTGTTTCTAGCTATTCCTGTGTCTACACCACGTGACCTTCCTGCTCTCAGATAGGGCAGAGGAGCTACTTTCATTTCTGAACTCATCTTCTGTTCTCCCAGTTATCAGGCTAGCCTATTCAATTGTGTTCATTATGGCAGAGACAGGCAGTCTCTGTATGTAACACAGAATGGAGTTGCTCCTGCCTGTACTTCATAGTCCAATATTGTGCATATAGTGTTGTTTGAGGACCTTTGATGATATCACAGGCCCTTCAGCCGCCCCATAGGATCACGCGGTGGGCGGAGCACATGCTTTTTTGGGGGCAGAGCTAAATGGCAGGTTGCATGTGAAACCCCGCCCACCAAATGACGCAAGAAACAAGGAAGAAAGAAAATTTTACTGCAGTGAAGACTGGTGAGTATGCGACGTGGGAATACCCCTTTAAGCTCTTGTGAAAGAGATATCTTACTGTAATCTACTCCATGATGTTTGTTTCTCTCTGCATCTCACTCACTGATAGCAGAAAATAGAAGCATTTTCCTTTTCTATATTAAAAAGTTAAATTTAACTTAAATTCACCTAAAATATTAATTTACAAAACAAAAAACTTTAAATAACTTAAAACAGTCACTGTTTAATGGTAATATTCCTATAAATGACCTTGGAGCCTTCAGAAGGTTCCCAGGTGCCATAGGAATAGAATGGCTCCCATTATCTTGTGTGCAGGACACGTTTACCAGCATCAAAATGTAAGCAAAGAAAAGAAGAAAAAAACTGTAAGTGCCTATGGTCGCATATGACCACAGCATCTGAGGGGTTAATTGCCCACAATCAGAGATGTCTCTGATTGCGCCATTGCCACCTGCGCCCAGCTGTGAATAACAGCAGAGATCCGGCCGCTCTGGCGACCACTCAGCCTCTGAGCAGACACCATGTTTAAATACCTGATATCTTCTGTACTATTACAGTGAATGTTGGAAAGACAATAAATCTTGCAAAAATTGTAGCAATTTTACTCAGGTTCAGGACGGGAGGAAGAAGAAAGACATCTTAAGGAGTGTATAACACCTTATCTTAACCCTGCTATTAATGCTTTGATTTTTTGTGTCTGTATTTGCTTTTTCTCTCTGCAATTTCTCCATTATTCTGTGGACTTTGTTAGGTAAGTTTTAACGAAATGGTCAAAAACGTTGCGTGGAGGAATAATTGTTAAAATAAGGGGCGGTTTTGTTGTGTTTGTATGTGTTTTAAAACTAAAGTTTTTGAGTTTTCTTTTTAGAAATCTTTAGAGTGGGTGAAGATAATAAATTTTATAATATACAAAACTACTTGGCTACCTTTAGTAAAGGTCCACTAACCAGGGTTCGCAATGATGTTCTGAGCCAGGTGAATTTTTGAGATCTGTTCACATGGTGCAGTGCTGCATGGTCTCTGCTGCTCCTGTGTTGCTGTGCCCGTGGGGTGGTGCGACCCAGAGCCTGGGGGCTTGATCTGATGGCAGGGGTGTTGCCGGACCACTGGGTCGCTCCCCCTGTGGGCGCCGTGTTACAGTTGTGGCGGTTGCTGTGCAGCGCTGCACACAGTAGAGTAGAGACCCACTATAAAGTGGTCGCTGTGAAGTGGCTAGTGGGCTTAAACACCTTGATCAATATACATACTAACAACCTAATGTTCAGCATTGTAGAATTTGCTGCGAAACATTACATCATTGTATAAGATTGGGATGTACGGTCCATGTCTTCTTTTTTTGGATACATAAAGTAACATTGATACCGTTTTGCTTTGGTTACATCTGATTTCAGGAAATTAAAGGAGTCACCTATTCATGCCAAGGACAACCTCACAAAAAGTGAAAGAAAAGCACTCAGATCCGTAATGGACAATTGGGCCATCACCATTAGAGGTTCTGCTAAAGGTGGAGGCATTGTCATTCAGGACAGATCTGCTTATATAACAGAAGCACATGGACTCGTAGCTGATACTGTATACTATGTACCCTTAGACAAAGATCCCACACTAGAATATATACCATTATATCAGGATCTCATTTCAAATGCCTTCCAAAAAGGCATTCTGACTAACACTAGGTTCACACTAGCGTTCTCCTGTCCGTTCTGAGCTTTCCGTCTTCTGCATGCCAGAAGTCGGAAAGCTCAGACCGGGTCCGGCCGTGAGCGGCGGTGAGCGTTTTAGGCTCTCCGCCGCAAAACCGTATTTTTTTATCCGGACACAGAGTACTGCATGTCCGACTCTGTGTCTGGATTATAAAACCCGGTTTCGCGGCGGAGAGCCTAAAACGCTCACCGCCGCTCACGGCCGGACATCTCTCTCACCCATTCAAATGAATGGGTGAGAGAGACTCCTGCAGGTTTCCGTCTCCTGCCTCTGTTTTAGGCAGGAAACGGAAACCTGAACTACGGAGACCCGAACGCTGATGTGAACGAGCCCTAAGAAAGAAAAAATATTTTTGACACCGGATAAACTCAATCTGGGAAAGGAAAAAAAAATTACGAAGTGGCTAATGCCTTGAAACGCGTAAGCCAGATTTTTCTGTTATTTGTGGGGATTTTTTTTTGTGATATGATGTATTCACCATGTATAGGACTTTTTTTTTTGTCAGTATATTCATTTATGTAGTTTTTTTTGTTTTTTTTTTTAAAAATAATTCTCATCATTAAAAGTTAAGTCTTATGTGATCTTAATATACTTTTGGTGCTGGATTTGCGTTTTTTTTTTTTTTCAAAACCCAATTTGGCCCTATTCTATCTCTTACCCAAAATTACATACAGGAAATAATGGCTCCACTAATGGAAACCAAATCAGAACCCACAGTTATCTTACAGGGCAGATCAGAAAAAGGAAAATAATCTTTAAGGCATAGGGTCAAAACCAGGAGAAGTCATCAAAGGCAGGATCAGAAGACAAAACTGATATCCAATAGAAAGCCAAGTGTGAAATCCGAACAGGTACGTCAATTGCAGAATCAGCAGGCAAACGAATAACCAGAAAACATGCTGAGTGTCAGAAAAGCAATCCCCATACACATGAACAGATTCAAAGCTAAACTAGAGAACTAAAATAGCAGACACCTGGGTCAGGAGGGAGGGGTCTTAAATATGATATATGCCTCTCACCATCCACTAAAGCTTCAAAGGTGAGACTACTATCGTTTCATAGACAATGATCTTGGCTATCTCATACATAAATTTGACTTGGAACTATTTAGCTTATGATTATCTATGCAGATTCTTGTCATGTAACTGCATTGTTAATGTTTTGCGCTTGGTGGTGGGAAAACCTTTTTCTATCTTGTATACTACAAATTACAGCCTATTCTCACATTCCCTAATAGCTTAGGGAGCAGTCACATTACCGTTGGTGTCTAACAGCTAGTGTCCACTGCTAATGTCCATGCAAAATCTTGCGTGGACATTAGCATCGGACACTAGCTGTGTCCGTGACATTTTGAATTGATTTAAATGGACATCGGGTGCGTTCTTTCACTTTTCAAGCGGACAGCAAAAACCTACATGTCGGGTTTTGCTGTCCGCTTGAAAAGTCGGACATCTTTGGGAACGGACAGTTAAGGACACCCACGGACAGTAAAAGAACGCAGTCGATGTCCATTTAAATCAATGCAAAATGTCACGGACACAGCTAGTATCCGATGCTAATGTCCGCACAAGATTTTGCACGGACATGAGCAGCGGATACTAGCCGTTGGACACCGACGGTAGTGTGAATGCCCCCTTAGTGTGTTATTAGGTTGATTCCTAAGCAAAAGGTCACTAGATCAAATCGAAGATCAGCTATGAAGAAGATTTCTCAAGAAAAGAAAAACATTATCCAGGTCTTCAATAGCAGTCTCTTGACTAAGGAAAATGGGGACTAACTGATTAAGAATTTGAACTGTCAAGATTGGTGGAGGAAGCCTGATGATATGGGTTTTTTCACAGCTAAAGATGTTGGATACTTGACCAGGAATGATGGTGGTCTCAAGGGTGAGAAAGTTACTTTGTACGCTCCAGTACTATGGGTATGAGAAGGATGACATAATGTCCTTTCAGTGCAATAGTCCAGTTTCTTGTTGGCTTTTTGACCAGGCCCATGGCTAAGAACTTCATCATTTCTAATCTAATGAAAGAAATTTTTTGAGAGAAGTCCTCAGTAGTTGATACCTTTTTTAATGGCTAACTTAAAAAGTTTTTTGATGACATATCGAACTTTCGAGACTCTATGGAGGTCTCTTCATCAGGATGGTATAACACAATTTCTGAAGGTAGGCATATATATACACAGAGAAATGGAGTGTTAGATGCAAAATAGATGGAGAACAGAACACCATGTAAATAAACAGTGAAAAAACATATATATCAGTTCCCAGGAAAGTTCTCTGGGTTTATGGCTTCTTTGATCAGTGACGTGTTGTCTAGTGGTTGTAAAACGTCATAAAACCCTGGGCCTGGTTTAAACCCCTCTGAAGGGTGTTAAAGTTCACCATAAGTTTAACCTCCCATATGAGGCGATCTTTTCTGCTCTTGAAATTCCCTCTCAGTACCAGGATCTTCATATCCTCGGTCATGTTATGATTTTCATTACAGAAGTGTTTTGGCTCAGGGAGGTCCATGCTCTGTTCTCTAATCGTATGTCTGTGTGAGTTCATCCTCATCCTAAGTGACTGTCCTGTCTCACCTACATACAGGCCCTCAGGACACTTAGTACACAATATCAAATACACTACATTAGGTGTGCTGCAGGTGAAGTTACCTGGGATCTTGTAGTGTCGATCAGAGTTCGGGATCTTTATTTTGTCCGTAGTCAGTATGTGCGGGCAGGTCTTGCAACTCTTATTTCCACATGGAACTGTTCCTTTGTTACTTGGAGGTGACAGAGAGCTGCTAATAATCATATTCCTGAGGTTTGGTGGCTGTCTGTAGCATAGGAGAGGGGGGTCTGGAAATATGGATTTATGGACTTTTTGCAGTAGTGGATGTAGTTTGCGTGTAATTCCTCTAAGCATTTCCAGGTGTGGGTTATATGTGACAACCAGGGGCACCCGATTGTTCTCCTGTTTGGTGTTGTATTTTAATAACTCCGATCTTGGTATTCTGGTGGCCCTGTTGATTTGGTTTTCAACTGTTCTTGGATGGTAACCCTGCCTCAAGAATGTGTTTTTGAGGCCCCCAATGTGCTTGTCTCTGTCCATCGGGTCTGAACATATGCGATGGTATCTGATGGCTTGGCTGTAGACAATGGAATTCTTTATGTGTTTCGGATGAAAGCTATCCCATCTTAGGTAGGTAGGGCGGTCAATCGGCTTCCGATACAGTGATGTCTCAATTTTGTTGTCCTGTATCTTGATGACTGTGTCTAGAAAGTTTATTTCAGAGAAGGAGTAATTGAGCGTCAGGTTGATGGTGGGATGGAACTGGTTGAATTGTTCATGGAAGGTTTTCAGCTGTTGTTCAGACCCAGTCCAGTCCCAGTCCCAATACAGGGGCTGGTGCAGTCTCAATCCTATGACGCATAGCAGAAGTCACTAAATGATGAGGTTGACGGGATGAAAGATGTGTCATCCTCACTTTTGGACTCCGATTCATGCAGCAATGACGACAATTGGAGTGCTAAAGATCAGGAAGATGCTGATACGGACAATGGAGTTGATCCTAAGGATTCTGAGGATGGTGGGAGTGCTGATAATGCAATTATGCTTCAGATTAGGATGATTGGGGGAGGGGGGGTTGCTGCTTAGCATGAAGGGAGTGCTGGTGAGGACAGTGGTGGATGTTAGGGGTATTATAGAACAATCGCTGACCACAGAGGGGTAAAGCACTGTAATTTGCCGTTACAACAGCAGGATCTGCTCGAGCTCCTTTCTCCAATTGCCTTTGTGCTAAAATGAGACAGATACTGATCCCGTCTTCTACTTTCACTAGGATTGGTCAGTGTGGAAACAGTAACCAATCCTAGTGATCGTAGGGCACATTGGATCCAAGCCTATTAGCAGTGACTGGCTGCTGTCGATGGCAACCAACTCTACCCAGTTCTATGCTATACTATTATGGCATGGTGTGTAAAGGGGTTAGAGTAGTTGTCCAGTTTCAGCAAATAAATGTTATAAATTGCATAACTTTTCACTATATGAACAATAACATTAGCCTCTCAATATTTGGGTGAAACTGGACAAGCCTTTAATGTTGAGGACTGTAGCTCCATTGCACTCAGGTTGGTGTGATGCAGCACTTCAATAGACATGATTCAGTGTCACTATATTGTGACACCTTGAAAAAGGCACCAAAGCAGTGTTAAAAGTGTTGCCGAATATAACACAAACGCTGTTGACTCCTTTGCCCTGACTTCTGAGATCTGGACACTCCGCAGTGCCAACTTTCTCCTGACAAAGCAGTTAACTAACATTGATTCCTACTATTCCTTGTACATTGTTGTACATGTCACCTACACAATAAAATCAGGTGACCATTACACCATATCCTGTCACTAAAACATCTCAAGATAACCCGCACCATGGAGTGCACTTTTATTGTATTTTACACTATGTTCTGAATACTGACTAGCCCTGACCCAAACTTGAGCTCTGGCTATGCAGAGAACAGAACTGTCACAGACCAGAAGTGACATATGGAGATGGTCTTGTTGGATTTCATCTTTTTTTGTTTTTACATGTTGTGCTTGCATATTGTCTCATTTCCAATAATCTGACTAGACAGCGAGCTTCTTGGAGAAAAATAAGTTTATGCACTTTCAGGGGGATAAGGTTGTAAATCAGGTACCGATAACAAATGGCAGTTCAGAGACATTGTGGTACAGCCAAGAATTTTCCTGACTACATGGACTCCATCACTGAGGAAACTGAATAATTGTTTTCTGCTACAAGTTGGGATGACTACGCCTTGTGAAAGTGCTGAGTGCAGAGATCTTGCTTATATTCCTGTACTAATAATAATGGTATCGCTTGTGGAGAGCTCTGGGAAATCCTCCATTGTGGTGGCTTACAGCACATTCAGCAGCTTTGCCTCCTTTGTGCCCCAGGCCCCTCTCCTCCTGCTGCAGATCTCAGGACTTAGCAGAGAGGCTGCAGGGGAGACCTGTTCAGTGACCCTCAGATTTAGGTCAGGAGCACACGCTGAGAACTCTGCTGTACACAAATGAGAAGAGACCCCCAGAATACAGGGTGACATTATGAGAGCACTCAAGGCCTGCTGATTGTACTGTATACAGGGTCCTGATGTACAGCTCATCCACCCTTATACCATTGCATCATGGCTAACATTTGTGTACAGAAGGAAATCATCACTGCCACAATAGACGATGGTAATTAAGATCATTTCATACTATAAGTAAATATGAGACACAAATCATACTCTTTATTTTCCTTAGCTATCACACATAGTTCAGTCATATAGAAAGATCTAGGTCCTAGAAAAATATGACACACAAATGAGTTTATCTGCAGCAATAGTTTAGTAGTAACATTACTTTTAGAAGTTTGCTGGTGTGAGGTAGCACATAAAAGACCATTCTTTTCCTAGAACTAGCAGCCACTGACATCATCTTGATTGGTCACGTTTCAGGTGGTTTTACCTGGCGTGGATTAATATTAAATAGGTGGTAATAAACAAGTGTCATGGGTCATCATAAAGCAAGAACTTGACAAACAGGTCTGTACACAAGAATGGAGATAAGAAGTAAAAATAGTATTTAAGTTTCACATGCTTTACCCAAATTTTTGTATAACAGAACAGAAATGATGCTTGATAGACAATCAGTAAACTATAAACAGCAGAAACATAGCTGTATCCAAAGACAAGGCTGAAAAACATCCAAATATTATATGTGAAGCGAAAAGCATTGGGCAGACTGGAGAAGGTTCCAATTTATGTTTTGCTATTGCTGCTGCTCTGTTCATCTCCACCGTCAGGTGACCAGAGGTTTAGGTCTAAGTGCCACCTTGTGGTGACAATAAATAATTACAGATGATCTCATGAGAAGAAGTGCTGCATATGGCAACATTGGGTTCATACACTGAAGGAACAGTTAAAGGGACTATCCCGAAAACATGACTGCTTTCTTTCAGAAAGAGCTCCACTTCTTCCTCAGGCAGCGATATCACATATATTGGTCATGTGGCTATGCTACAGCTCAGACCCATTCAAATAGCTGCTTAACCCCCTTAAGCAGCTACTGCCAAGACATTATTTTTATTTATTTTGCTAACTTGTATCGCACCATCATATTCTTCAGCACTTTACAGACATCGTCAGTTGCTGTCTTTAGAGTATGGGAGGAAACCGGAGTAGCCAGAAGAAACCCACGCAAACACGGGGAGAACATACAAACTCCTTACAAATGTTGACCGTGGCAGGATTTGATCCCAGAACTTCAGCGCTGCAAGGCTAACCACTGAGCCACCATACTGCCCATTATGTATTTGTATTCGCTCAAGCAATGTCAAGATCTTATGTAGGCCACCCAAGTCTTCATTTGACAAAGCTGAATAAAATTCTTAGTGGTTCCCAGGAAGCAGTTTATGGTCAATCAGTCCCAGGAAAGGAGTTAATACGGTGTGAGTGATATCCAGTGTGCAAGATAAATCAGCCAGCGACCCAGTGAGGAGGACTGTGCCCAAAGAAAGAGCTCATACAGCTGCAACTGTGCCAGACATAGGGACTCTGACATGTAGATGTGAGCATAAGACCAAAGTGAAGAGGCCGTCCTTCTGCGATGTCTTCAGAGAAGATGAGAGAAATAAGGGTCATATGACTGTACTCCGTATTGAATTCTCACACATCATGCAAAGCACTAACCCAACAACATACATTATACCCAGTCCTGCCCCACTATTCACAATACTCAGCATTAATAACATACACTGTATTCAGAATTGACTCCTGGATCTCTATGTACACATCACACCAAGCCCTGAGCTCCACATTCACATACTCATCGAGCCATACATTACAGCCATCACAGCCCCCACATACATGCTTTATCTCCAGAGCTCACCACCCCCAGACATACTCAGCACCCCATACTTGTTCCTCAGCACTGACTCTACGATAAAGGCAAACAATAATACATATATAGAGGACATCTCTTACAGTGTATCAGGCGACACAGACTGTTAATAGGACTATAGTGTGTCTTGCTCATGGTTTCCATAATGGTTAGGAAATGGAATGGTCAGTAGATATAATGGTCATACACAGCGAGTAAATCTTGATGTAAATGGTATTAATTCATTAAAATTAAATAACTTAAATTAATAAATTAATCAGTGGAGAGCAGCACTTAATAGCCATTACTCCTTCTGGTACATGAACTAGACTACACTTTCCCATATGTGGTTGGGTAAAAAGCGTTGAAAGGCAAATGGTCACCGTTGAAAAAGCCAGCACTCCGACTGTCTCCTGATCACTGGGTAATCTCCTGCCTCTCATTTGGATATCAACTGTAGAGGATGATTAGTGGAAATAATGGGAGTACTCGGTAATTAGTATTAGTAATGGTAATTAGAATGAACTGCACAGAGATGAGTAAGGAGAGATCCCAAGATGGAGACAGGACTGGCTGAAGGCCATGACTAGGGCCTCTAGTCTACAATACCCTTATGGTGTTACTCTCCACTCCATGAGGGTCATTCGGATTGGGTACAATGTTGAAAGGGAGATTGTCAGCAGTAAACTCAATCACTGGACTCTATAGAGGGGATACTACAATTTCCAAATCTACCTCTGTTATTCAGCTTTGGAGTCACATTTTCATGTAAATCCCCTTCATATACAAAGGAGGAGACATTGATTTGAGGTGGGAAAAAGTGCCTTGGAGGCGTGTCTTAGTTTGCCTGGGCTTTGGTCTCAGCTCTACACTGCTGGGCAATCGAGTTTTCCCTTATCTGCATTCAAATAAACCATACATTTACATGAAAATGGGGTTCCAAAGCTGAATAACAGAGTTAAATTTGGAAACTGTAGAATCACCTCTACAAGGAACTGGGATTAGGTTTATAACCAGCTTACTGATGACAGACTCTCTTCAAGTAAGAGGGTCAATTTATCTGTGACCACACACTAATCTGCAGCAAATGTTAGATATCTAACCTGGCGATGGCTCGGATACAACAGCGAGACATGCTGAGGAATGAGCTAGCATTCGCGTTGGTGTGGAGTGCGGTCTCAATCCCACGCAGGAGATCATTGGTTTTCAGAAGAAGAAGCATTTGTCGAGGAATACTGGCAAGGAGTTGGCTGATCTGAGGTAGGTACGCGGCAGCATTACTGCGGATCTCCTGTGCCTAAAGAAAGCAAGATTGGGACTTACAGTAAAACACAAGCGAAGAAGAAGGATCATAATGTGTGACAAGAGACGGTCACACCACCAACAAAGATGGGTCATCACACGAGGAACAAAAAGAGAAGTATCAAGAGATACACATGGTGAAGACAGGTCACCAAGACAGATAGGTTAGGCGTATAATAACACAACACATTAGGGGTGTATAATGAGACAGGATCAGAGTACACATTGGATCAGGTTAAGTACAGAGCGATTCAATAAGAACGCTGCAAAAGTAAAGGCACAAAATTAAAGCAACATCAGTGGTAAATGTGACCAGAAATCAAAGCAAAACTAGCATAGTTGCTCATAGCAACCAATCACAGCCCATAGCAACCAATCACAGCACAACTTTCACTTTGAGATGACACATCACTGAAACAGTAGAGTTTATACTCAATGATATGGCGCCACAATACTGGACAGAACTGATCTACCACCTAGACCTCCGCCATGTCACCAATGGAAATTTCATCATACATTTGTAGGGTAAAGCTAAACCACATACAGTTATTGTGTCTTTTCATGTTAATAAATTTGTGTTGCATTCTTTCGTTTATGATGACTGAGGCTATCATTTTACACCATTCTTTGTGACTAACCCTGTGTATAATCGGACAGGTTAGGAGTAAATAATAGGATGAGTTTGAAGCACATAAAGATAACGTGGCAGGTTAGGTATATGTGATAAAACATGTAAGAAGCATACAATGGGGCAACCTGAGAGTATATAACATGACTTAGGAGTATTTAATGCGACAGGCAAAGGGTATATAATTGGTCAGGTAATGAGTTTCTAATGGAACAGGTCAGGAGTACATGATGTTAGGAATGGCCCTGTGGCGAAATTTTGACAAGCCCCCCCCCCCCCAAAGCTCTCGACCAACTAACCACTACCCCCCACCCTGTATTTCTGCACTCACTATAATGTCTCATAGTGGCCCCTGCACACAATATTATTCCCCACAGTGGCCCCTGCACACAGTATTATTCCCCATAGTGGCCCCTACACACAGTATTATGCCCCATAGTGCCCTTATACACAGTATTATGCTCCATAGTGGACATCCATAAATGGTCATGTGCCATCACGCAAATAGGCCACAAGCATGCCCGGAGTGCGGAGAGGTAGGTAACACTGTTTTTTATGTTCCGTTACTTCTCCGAAAAGACCCCCGAGTATAATAGTGCTTGTGGGGCCCGTGGCGTCACTTACTGATCATGGCCCCTGCCAGGATTGGTAAGTAAGTCATGACCGTTACTGGCTGGAGTCGGTAACGCCCTATAAAAAAACCCAAACAAAACGCAGCGGTAGCGGCTGTCGCTGGGCCCCTAATGTCCTGGGACCTGTGGCAGCTGCTACCCCGGTAGTTAAACCACCTAGTATACTGTATATAATAAGACAGGTTAGGGGAATATAATAAGACAGATTTGGAGCAGATAAAGAATCAAGGTAAAAATACTAGGACAGGTAATGAATATGTCATGGGACAGGTTAGAAGTATATAACGAGACAACTGAATACATAGAGAGAGAGGGTCTGAATATATAACTGGACAGGTACGCAGTATATAATAAGGCAAATAAGGAGTATATAATGGGCAGATAAGGAGTGTAATAATGGGACAGGCCAGGAGTATATATTGGGACAGGATATAAGTTTATAATGGGACAGGCTAGGAGTGCATCAAGGATAAGGTAATGGGTTTATAATGAAACAGGGTATAAGTGTATGATTGGATAGGTTAGTATATAATGATACACAATAAGAATATGCAATGGGAAAAGCATATAATGGGATTTGGTTAGGAGCTTATAATGGGTCTAGTAACGAGTATACTATGGGGCAGGTATACAAAAAGAAAGGTAAGGGGTATATAACATGACAGTCGAGTAGTATTTATTGGAACAGCTAAGGAATATATAATGTAACTTTTAAAGAGGATGTCATGTGATAGGAGGATGACACAGGCCAGTGCAGACAAGCATACAGATACAGTAAATACCATAACTGTGTATAAGTCCCCAAATCTCTGATTCCAGCTGCTAAGATTACCCAACTATGAAAGGGTTACAGTTCCTGCATGTTCTGGTTAAACACGCATGTCCCACACAGAACAAGGCACTAATTACAGACACAACTAATTACACGTTATCACCAGCAGAACGCTCTGAAGCAGCTGCAGACAGCAATGTATGTGACAGCAAGATCACAGCGCTACAGAAGATGACAACCTGTGTGTATGAAAGAGATACCTAACCCCGATGTATACACTTTATGTGCTGGCATAACTAGCACCAACTGTATACTATTCAGGGCATGTCGTTTGTTGATCAAGTATTTGACAGGTAGTGTATATTTTGCAGTTACGAGTATCCAAAGTTATATACAGAAATCCCATACTTGAATTTCTCACCTCTTCTGTACTCACAGGACCTTGATCAATGCCACGATTTATTGAGTCCCAGGATCTGGCAGTTAGCATACAAGCAAATAGAGGGTACAAATCTCCAGCCCCCAAAAGTTGGCTGTATCTGCGTACTTCATCCATATCCACAGCTATGAGTGCCTTCCACAGGTGACAGTAATTCATGCGGAAGTTGTCAGTCAGTTCCTGTAGGAGAGATGAATTATGTAAATCATACAAATTAGAACTTTGAGGATGAGATGTAGTATAACACTTCTCCCATTACTGTACCTGATACAGCCCATGATCCAGCAAAATGATTTCTGGACTTCTGCTATCTTGTGTCTGTCGGACCAGTACATTTCCAGGATGGGGATCACAATGCACAAATCCATGGACAAAAATCATTTCACTGTACAGCTTTCCCAGAGCTTGAGAAACCTTTAATTTATGAGAGAGGATTATATGGAGCATCATTCTCACTACCACCTACCGAAGCAAACTTGAAAAGTGGTTGTAAAAGTACTTCTAGAATGTAATGCTAGTAATGGTTGATCTATCTATTCTAGTATCCCTCTATACTGGTATTACTAGCATGAGATCCACACACTTTATACTACAGTAATATATATCAGCCTATATATCATGTCCAAGAGGTTGTCACAGCCCCATCCCCATTACGGACATCATTGAATACAATAGTAATATAATGACATTGTAATAAGACATGAGATCCACACACTATACAACGGTAACAGCTATTCCATCTACTATTGCAGACAACAAGCCTTTATATAAGTGAGGATGTCCGTTTCCTGTCTCTCTTACAGCAGACATAAGACTGACATCTCCCCTTTGATCTACCAAGAAAAAGGCAGCTCATAGAACATCACCTTGTGTTCCCTCTGAGTACCTTAGTGACCATAAGAAACCAATTGGTACTCAAAGCACTAGTCAGGCTACTGTGTGATCTATGCAAGAGTCAGCAATGAGCAGCAGGGGCATTGGTGCTGTCTTTGTTATTACTTCTGCAGGTTTGTTCCTCTGTGTAAGATGTGAACATTGTGCAAAGTAGAAGAAGCAGCGAAGGATCCCTCTTGAATGGGGAGGGGTAAAGCTTTGTGAATGTTATTATAACCATGCATTAAGGATATCACATTGTAATTACAGCCTCATAGACTCAGACGCTGCAGGGGGGTGTCCTGGTGACAAAAGAGACTCCCCACTCAGTTATTTTATTTCACAAACTTGTTAACCCTTGATAACTAAAAATAAGACATGTGGAAGATGCCAGCATATTATTGTCCTCCATTTCGGATTCCTTACAAGGCCATGCCTGTTCGCCATCTTAGATTTATCTTTGTTCTGTACAGATAGCTCATCAGAAGCCTTAATGAAATACGGCTCCTACTATGATTTATCCAATAGCCATGTGCCAGAATTATGCTACAACTTTACAGCCAATCATGGTATGCTGATTATACTACTCCAACCTGTTTTTGTCTATACAAGGTATTCAAACTACCTTTTTTCCTGCCATTAAAGCAGAACCCACTATGTACACAAAAGCTGTGTGTGTGTGTGTGTGTTAGTGTTATTCTAAGCCGGCTTAAATACCAATTGTATTAATTTGGACTTCAACACGGTGATAGAGATTGCGCTCACAGGTAACAGCCTGGTTTCAACCTTACCTTATCTACATCAATGTTGTTTCTCTTCATGTACTCGAGATCATTAGCTTGTCCACCCTCCACATACTCCATCACCAAGACCCGCTCTGTGCTCATGTCCCAGTGAATTTTAGGTATCTGATCCAGCAGAAACAAGTAAAAAGACTGATAAGTAAAAAGTCTTCTGATATGCAAAGACTACAGAGGAAGTCCTCCCCCACCCGCATAAACTGAGGGAAATTTACTGTTCCTTCTATGCCAGTTTACTGGTGTAGATAAGAATAGTTGTGGCACATCTTAGGTGGGGACAGCTCTATTTTGTGACAAAGATGAACCACTTCCACTTTTTCTGCACCCCACATGCCACTTTTTGAAAAAGTAGGCAGAGTGGGTTGGAAAGCAAGGTGGGCCTGAAACAACTCAGCCTGGCAAGATTACTATAACTCGCATCAGAAAATTGGCAGGAACTATATAGGAAACCTAGGTCAGTTTAGCGTAGATCCAAGGACTTCATTAAAAATGGTGTGCAGAACAATAACTCTACAACATACAGGCTGTCCCCATTTATTGTGCAGTACTGGACAGCATGTATGTATGTCAAGACTTTGATCACCGATTAATCCTCTTTATGGCCGAGGCCCCATGTTGCGGAAACACAGCTTTTTTTGTTGCAGTTTTTGCTGTGTTTTTCTGAGCCAAAGCCAAGCGTACCTACAGAAGGAATGGGAAATATATAGGAAACATTTACATGTCAACCTTCTACTCAATCCAATCCTGGATTTGGCTCCAAAGACCGCCGTAAAATCTGCATAAAAAAAGCTGTGTTTCTAGGATGTGGGACCTCAGCCTTAAGCTAAAGCCCCACAGAGCAGGCTGTAGGAAAAAGAGCTGCAGGAAAAACTGCTGCATTGCTGCATACATTGCGTTTTTTCCTGCAGTGCTTTTCACAGAAAGTCCGCTACAATCCCATCCACTATGCAGGAACTGTAAAACACTGCAGCTTTTGCTCGGCAATTACAGCACCTGGGGCCCCTGGCCTAAAGTTCACAATAGGGACACCTAATAAACACAAGAAGACATCCATTTTCTTTTGGTAGGAGATATTAACAGTGCACATTAACATATTACATTAACAGTGCACTACACTAACAAATGTCATCTAGTCAAAAATTGCTTCCAGCCTTGTCTGCAGGCAGCTGGTGATGATTTGTGATCTTTTCATATACATGGGTGCCACTTATTGGACGTAAATTCAGGCAGTTTCTGGCCTCTTCAATTGCGGGCTGTGATGACTTTGCTCCGGCTCGACTTACCTTCAGAAAAGGAAACTTGCGGACCATATCCGCCATTTTCTCAGCATTTTGGGCCTCATTCAGGAAGTCCAGCTCTCGTGGAAGATTCTTTTTAGCCTCTTCCACTAGCCACATGAACTCAAACTGCGGGAAAACTTTCTTCACTACATGGAGCAGAACCTGGAGAGAAGACATTGCATGCTGGTCAGACAGACACAAGATATTGGTGAGGTAGTAGCCTAGAGTTTCTTGTGGTTATCTTATTTTAGGGGCAGATGTCTGGTATACAGTAAATAAACGAAACACAGAGTTTCAATGCAATGGACCCCAGTAAGGAAACCAGACATCTGAGGTAACTGTGATGCACCTGTGCTGATGAATTGGATGAAGCAAAGACAACCACACGAAACAAAAGTGAAGAAGAATCCCCTGTTGTACTAGGTAATCACCCTTCTCCTACCTCCATAATCATGATGTCCTGGGAACTCTGCTTCCTTACTTTGGGGTGCTGAATCTTCACAGCCACTGTTCGACCATCTCTTAGAACTGCTCGATGGACCTGCGCCAATGAGGCTGCACCTAGAGGAGTTTCTTCAAACTGTGCAAACAGTTCTGATGTCTGAGGGGAGAAGTTACAGGCAGAAGGGTACAGTCAGATTTAGTGGTTGCACTGCAATTCTTGCTGCACAGAAGCGAACCATGGTTTTGCCACTGTTCCAATACTAAGACAAGTGGTGCTAAGATTAAATTAAATTAATAAAAATCAAGGCAATTAATAGAAAAAATGCATACAAAACTCCTACATCTGAATACACCCTAAATCTAGTTCTCTTGCAGTGCTCATGTACAAAAAATACCCCCAGTACTCCCCTATTAAATACACTAAATACACACCGATATACGAACATCACACTGTTTATGAAGCTGAATTATTGCTTTCATCTCTCCCCTCTTCAGACAGCAATAACTTAGGCAATAAATCTCCTACTGATACCATTTTTATTAGGGGAGGTATTAATACATTGTGACCTCATCCTGATGCCCCTTTCAGATTTGCGGATGGCTGATTAATTATAGTTCATAATAAACGAATGCCCAGCATGCATAGATCAGAGGCAAGAATAGAAGAGCATCAGACACTTAACTCCCTGGCAGCCATTGCAGAAGATCAGCTTTACCTCCTTTCCTAGTTCCTCTTGGATGATGTGCAATACATCGGTCAGTGGTGTGGATGGGGCCTGGCTGTGCAGCACACTTAAGGTTCTTGTGTATTCCGGAGGCAGCAGGTACTCCAGAGCTCCCAAGTGTTGCCCCACCTTAATGTATGTGCCACGATTGGCACAACACAGCTCCAGCAGGCGACGGGCAGAACGAGTGTGCACCTGGGAGAAAATAATGCAAAAGATGAATGAAAGAACCACAAATACTCATAACTTGATTCACATACAGTAGCCAATGCTGTACCTGAGATTTAACGTCATTATATTCCTGTGTGGCTGGAGGAACATTGCGAAGCGTTATGAGGTAATCAGATGTCACAGCTGCTGTCTACAACACCGGAAAAGACAGAAAAGTGACCACATGGCAGCCCATGCAGGAGTGAATGGAAACAAATAACCCCCAGTCGCCAGGAACCTCTACTAACAAAATGATGAGTATTGTGTAATAACATTTTTTCTATGGGTCACTCACTGTAAGCACGGCTCTTCCAATTCGCAGAATTCCAAAATCATTGGGGTCCCAGGAGTGAGCCCCATAAATGAAACACCCTGTGGTGGTGAGACCAGCAGTGACCAGGGATACAAGTCTTAAAGTGTTCTTAGCCATCTCTACTGACCTGCAAGGACAGGAGCAAAGTTAATGTAAACTATAATCATAAGATATGTGGGAAATGGTGCACTAGGTGCTAGATGTCAAGTGGTCTGCCAGCATCCAGTTAACCAAAACTGACTTATGATGCATCAGGTTCTTCTTTAGTATTGCTGTTTTCTACAGCAGATCTCATTGTGTTTGTGGGGAACCCCTCCAGGACATACAGTTACAAGAAATGTTCCCCCATATAGAAGCATCCATGTCTGTGACCCTTGTTCTCACAGAGTAGGACATGTGGTTCCCATCACTGATAGATCACATGATAAGATGACATTACAGTAAGAACCCGATCTTTCCTGTGACCCTGGGTATGGAGAGTATGCTTACTGCCCACACCGGCTTTAGTGCTGGATGTTCAGCAAGGGCAAGTCCAATTCGCGCCGTGCACGCCGGGAGATGTAGTTCAGGGCCCACCTCTTGTGTTACATATGATTTACCACGGCATACACTGTATGAGGCTGGGAGAAACCATGTGTACATAACCATACAATGGGGGGAGGAGCCAATATAATTACATCAGTCTTGCTTTCACTGCTTCTGTGGCGTTAACAGGTCGACGAAATTAGGATTTGCTAGCGCTGATACTGTCCGCACTAGAGGCGCCATATTTTCTTCTAATTACTGCGAATTTGAGCTTCGACATCATGGCGGCCACGCAATTACAGAAGGAAACTTGAGGACATTTTTTGCACATCTAGACGCGCTGCTGTTCCTGGACTGCTCACGTGACTTTTCTCCATTTCCGGTCTAACAGATTGTTTTTTTTCGGCTCAGAGAGCAGGACGGTAGAGTGTAACTCCTAGTGGGCGGAAGGACCCGAACCTTAGTATTTAGCCTGCTCTATATAAGAAAACTAAATCCCATGTGGGAAAGGGCATGGAATGTGCATAGAAGGATAATAGTGGGTTGTTTTTTTTTTGTTTTGTTTTTTAAACATCATAATGATTTCATTTATTTAGATTTTTTATGGCACCAATTCCAAAGCACTTTTTGGATTTTGGTCCTTTTTATTAATGACGTATCTGATTGATTTAAAGGGATTCTATCATTAGAATTCCATATTTTACTACTAAGATTTAGGAATTGCCTTAAGAAAGGCTATTCTTCTGCTACCTTTAGAAGTCTTTCTCCGCGCCGCCATTCCAGTAATATTCACGGTCTTCTGCGTATGGAAACGAGTCTCCAGACAGCACAGGGAATGTCCCCTGTACCTGCCTGAAGACTCTCCAGTGACACCATTCTTCTTCTGCAGCCGCGTGTGTCTTCCTGCGTCTTCTTCCGGTGACTGCCATCACTCGTGTAGTGCCCACAGAAATGTCGACAAGACATGCGCAGACTGTGCATATCTTGTCAACCATTTTTCTGTGGCCGCTACAAAACAGAAGGCAGTTACCACAAGAAGACACAGGAGGACGCGTGGCTGCAGAAGAAGGGTGTCACTGGAGAGTCTTCAGGCAGCACAGGGGATGCTCCCTGTGCTGTCTGGAGACTCAATCCCATACGCAGAAAACCAGGAATATCACTGGAATGGTGGCGCAGAAAAGACTTCTAAAGGTAGGAGAAGAATAGCCCTTTCTTAAGGCTATTCCTATGTCTTAGTAGGAAAACATGAGATTCTAATGATAGAATCCCTTTACGTTCCATGGGGCTTTGATCGGCTGTTTCAAGCTACAGTGGCGCTCGCTGAGAACTGATTCCGTTATACAGGTCCTATGATGTGAAACAGTTTTGGCGCAAATAACTTCTTTTACGCCATTACTGAAAAGGAAGCAGAGTGTGGATAAATTATCAATATTTTATATCATATGACACTGGCGCCCCTTGCATATCAGGTGATCACATCAATAACATGGCCTATAACATTGTATTTATATTATTAGATTTAGTGGGCTAAAACACTTGGTCACCCTGATACTAGAATACAGCCAGTGCTGAACATAAGGATTCAGGTTCTGTGTGTACTAGGATTTATCCTGCTCTACTCTGTATAAGGCCCCATGTTGTAGAAAACAGCTTTTTTTTGTTGCAGATTTTACCGTGGTTTTCTTACCAAAAGCCAAGAGTAGCTACACAAGGAATCCTTTCTGCTCAATCTATTCTTGGCTTTGGCTAAAAAAAAAAAAAAGTTAAATCTGCAACAAAAAAAGCTGCGTTTCTGGATTGTGGAGCCTCAGCTTAAAGATGCAGCATCCTAGTTGGTTAAAGGACCAGCTCCTTCTGAGTACTAGAACAGGATTTATCAACTAGTCACAAAAAGTTTCAGACAACTACCCCTAAGGATCAGTTACATTTGGCAACAAAATTAGGGGCATTGGGGTTTGTGGGGGGGTATCCAATAGATAGTACAGCTCTTCAGACAGTCTCCCAGACATTCCTAGGAGAGATGACAAGTATTACTATGAGACAACACTTAAAGGGGTTGTCCCACGTCGCATACTTACCAGTCTTCATTTCTGTGAATTCTTCTGCCTTCCGGCTTTGTCTCGTCATTGGTGGGCGGGGTCACATATGCAAAGCCAAGCGGCGAGATGCCGCCGGCCCTGCGTGCGCGCTCATAGACCAGTCTACCCTTCACAGTGCAAATACAGACCCGACAGGGTGTCGGGTCTGTATTAGCATTGTGAAGGCTAGACTGGTGTATGAGCGTGCACGCAGGGCCGGCGGCATCTCGCCGCTTGGCTTTGCATATGTGACCCCGGAGCGGAATAACAGCATCACTTCTGCCGCTGCTGGCTTCATGCAGGGCAGAAGCATAGCGATGTTGCTGGCTTCACCTGTGCCGGCGTCTAACATTCCCCGGCATCCGCCTCTCTATTACAGCGGATGCCAGGTAGTGTAGACGCCGGTACAGGTGCCTGCAACATTGCTATGCTTCTGCCCTGCATGAAGCAAGCAGCGGCAGAAGCGATGCTGCTATTCCGCTCCTCCGCCCCGGAATAGCAGCATCGCTTCTGCTGCTGCTTGCTTCATGCAGGGCAGAAGCATAGCGATGTTGCTGGCTTCACCTGTGCCGGCATCTAACCCTGCATTGGTGGCCCCTTCCCCCAAAGGGTAAACTACCCCCCCCCCCCTCCAGGCTCGCTCCCGTGCACTTAGCCCCTCCTCCCTCCCCCCTGAGAGCAGCAGACACATCACTTGACTCAGGAGCAGCTAGGTCAGGGCTGTGGCCACAAAAAAATGAATAAAGTGAGATATTGGCCAAACAAAGCAGTTTTGCTGAAGCAATGTATTTAGGAAAAGTCTTACATTCACATTAACAAGCAGTATAGATAGGATCCTTGTGACGGGACAACCCCTTTAACCAGATACATTTTATGTTGGTCCATGTGATAGTCGCATTAGCCTGACTGACCACACCTCGTCTGAAAATTGCTGTGACCAGATGACGGGGGTGGGGGGACGTCTCCAATATGGCTGATCTTGTGGGGTGTTCATGGTATATATTAGTTAGTACCTATCAATAGTGCTCTAAAGGAGGACAACTGATGAACCAGCAACAGGGTCATGGGAACCTAAAGCTCCTCAATGCATGTGAAGAGTGAAGGCTCGCCTGCCTGGTCTGACCACAGAGAAAAACCACTGGAGCACAAGCTGCTGTAAAGTTACTGTTGGCTGGCCTGCATTGACACCATGTTGGCTGTTTCAGTTAAACACAACTGTGGCAGTTTTCTGGCGTACAAGGCATAAAAATAGCAACTGTGTATGTAATAAGACAATTTGCACAATAAAATATTTATTATTTTGGTTTTGCACTGCCTGTGTCACTTCTCCAAAGAGACCCTAGCAAATTTAACCCCTTAAGGACCAGGCCAATTTTCATTCTTGAACTTTCATTTTCTCTCCTCACATTCCAAAAACCATAACTTTGACATCTCTCAGTTCAAAGACTCACACGATGGCTTATTTGCGAAACAAATTGTACTTTGTAATGGCACCATTCAATATCCTGTACAATGTACTGGGAAGCTAGAAAAAAATTCTGAATGAGGTGCAATTGCAGAAAAAAATGCATTTCCGACAATTTCACATAGGTTTAACTTTTATGTGTGGCAATACCAAATGTATATACCGGTAGTATTTGTAATCTTTAGATACCGTTTAAAAAATGAAAAACTTTGCAAAATAAGTATTGGAGCTGGGCATGGCGTATTTTTATGCGGGACAAGATGACATTTTTACTGATACCATTTGTGGAAATATCTGATGGTTTGGTCACTTTTTATAAAAAAATTTTTATAGGAAGCAAAGTGTTGAAAAAAACGCTATTTGGCTATTTTATTTCTTTTCGCCGCTACGCCGTTCAAAACATGGGGTAAATATTTTAATAGTTTGGGTATTTGGAAGCATTGGGATATCTAATGTGTTTATGTTTACTTTTATATGTGATCTAGGGAAAGGGGTGTGCCTTGAGCTTATTTTATTTTTTAAACTCTTAAAACTTTTTTTTCTTCTTTTATGTTTATGATCAGACCCCTTAGAGACCTTGAAACTTAGGGGGTCTGATCACTCATACTATTCATTGCAATATGAGTAGCAAAATGCCTTCACTTCTACTAGACGCTGCCACTGGCAGTGTGCAATAGAGCTAATGTAATGACAATCCTGGGAGCCATCGATAGGCTCCTGGCTGTCATGGCAACCGATCGACACTCTCCGGTGACGATCCGGAGGGCAGCGATTGGTGAAAGATTGTAACACCTGTGCATTCTAGGTGCCATGATCTAAATGGATAACAGCGGGTGCTGGCTCTATTATACATCCCAAGGACCCCTGCCCTCCTTCAAACACCAACAGAACCCAAAAGACCCTGTCTCCCTCTATGCCAACAGCATCCCGGGGACTCCTATACCAC